>NC_059452.1:44653847-44953847 GCF_905237065.1 Salmo salar
GTATGTATCTATAGTATCTATCTATAGTATGTATCTATAGTATGTATCTACTGTATCTATCTATAGTATGTATCTATAGTATGTATCTATAGTATCTATCTACAGTATGTATCTATAGTATGTATCTATAGTATCTATCTACTGTATCTATCTACAGTATGTATCTATAGTATGTATCTATAGTATGTATCTACAGCATCTATCTATAGTATGTATCTACTGTATCTATCTATAGTATCTATCTACAGTATGTATCTATAGTATCTATCTACAGTATGTATCTATAGTATGTATCTACAGTATCTATCTATAGTACGTATCTACTGTATCTATTTATAGTATCTATCTATAGTATCTATCTACAGTATGTATCTATAGTATCTATCTATAGTATGTATCTATAGTATCCATCTACAGTATGTATCTATGGTATGTATCTATAGTATCTATCTATAGTATGTATCTACAGTATCTATCTATAGTATGTATCTACTGTATCTATCTATAGTATGTATCTACAGTATGTATATACTGTATGTATCTATGGTATGTATCTACAGTATGTATCTACTGTATCTATCTATAGTATCTATCTATAGTATGTATCTACTGTATCTATCTATAGTATGTATCTACTGTATCTATCTATAGTATATATCTACTGTATGTATCTACAGTATGTATCTACAGTATGTATCTACTGTATCTATCTATAGTATGTATCTACTGTATCTATCTACAGTATGTATCTACAGTATGTATCTATAGTATATAACTACAGTATGTATCTACTGTATCTATCTATAGTATGTATCTATAGTATCTATCTACAGTATGTATCTACAGTATGTATCTACTGTATCTATCTATAGTATGTATCTATAGTATCTATCTACTGTATGTATCTACAGTATGTATCTACTGTATCTATCTATAGTATGTATCTACAGTATGTATCTATAGTATATATCTACTGTATGTATCTACAGTATGTATCTACAGTATGTATCTACTGTATCTATCTATAGTATGTATCTATAGTATGTATCTACAGTATGTATCTATAGTATGTATCTACAGTATGTATCTACTGTATGTATCTATAGTATGTATCTATAGTATGTATCTACAGTATGTATCTACAGTATGTATCTACTGTATGTATCTATAGTATCTATCTATAGTATGTATCTACTGTATCTATCTATAGTATGTATCTATAGTATATATCTACTGTATGTATCTACAGTATGTATCTACTGTTGCAGTTTTGGCCTTGTACAATATTGCTCTTTAAATCTGACACAAATGCACAAGATATTGCAAATCCAGAAATGTACATTAACATTCACCTTGAATATTATAGAACCATATGCTATCTTGCTGGAAGTCTGAACTGCACTCATCCATAACCTCCTATAGCCTGCCTCATGTTATCACTAGTGCAGTGTCCCACACACAGCCTCTGTTCCATCAACATGTTATAAATCACATAGTTGAATTGATTCATCTTACAGTAACACACAATGACATACAAGTGCAATCTGCCCTGTTTTGAAACATCATGCAATTATCTCAGAAATGTCTCAATTCCCTTTTCAGGCAATAGGTTTAATAATCTCGTCATTGAATGGTGATATGCAAATGTTATTCACTAACTTTTAATATTTTGGGGGGTTGTAGTCTGTCTGCAACGTTTCAGATGTGACTGAAAACCACTTATATAAACGGATCAGTCAGTAACGTTACTTTCTTCCATTTGTGTGGTGGGAGAGATTGGGTGTGCGGCTGATAAGAATGTGCTGGCGTAAGGTGTAGAATTTCAGGGAACATTTTTCTCAAGTCACGTTGGCTGCCCCCCCCCCCACAACTTGTCCCAATGCCTCGAGGCGCCCTGCGAGCGGATATAAAGAGGCATCAGAAAGCGAAGGGTCTTCCATTCATTCTCAGAACTCCTGACATTCAGGTGGATCTTGTCCTGCCGCGAAGCCGCCCGCTGCTAGAATATCCCAAATAGCCATCACCATTATCAGGTCGGACAATGCTGCGAGTCAGGTGTCTCAGAGGAGGTAGCAGGGGGGCCGAGGCCGCCCATCTGATCGGAGCTATGGTTGGTATTTAGTTCCTGTTTTTTGTTTATTCAGAAATGTACAAAATCATAAAATGTGGAGATCTCTCAGGAGAGCGCAGCTGCGGCAAACAGCTGTTGGCTGTCACTCAGAAAAGTGAACACATTTCATTTAAGTTTTTTATAATTAGAATATATATTTTTTTATTAATTGAGTTTGTTCTGATTACTTTGAACATTATTCTTTAAAATAAAATGAATAGGCTATTTTCTTACTCTTTCTTTTCACAGCAAAATACTCAAATAAATGTAGGCCTACCAATCAAAAAGCATGTCATTTTCTTTCATTAATTGATTTTGTCCGGACATAGACGAGTTTTTGTTTAAAGTAAAACGAATATAGCAGCATTACTTGCGTCACTCAAGAATTTCGCATGCTGTTCTCTGGAATTGAGAATTAAGTAAATTCCTTCTGCACAAAGTAGAATGCAAACTTGCTACAGAAATTAAAACTTTAACCTATGTATTTATTGGAAGAGAACGTTTCTGCTTTATTTGGAAATGTGTAAGAGAGAGAAATGTGTCCGGCAGCAAATCTTTGCGCGTGAGTGACAGTGGACAGCTGTTGCGGGCCCTCCCTGAACCCACTGACACGGAGAGCTGCGCATGCTCCCGCTGACCCCATGAAATTATACCTCCAACCAAGATAAGTGCGTTTATCAAGCGCACCTTGACTCTAAACCAACAGGCCATATCTAACACAGCTCCGTTAGGCTTTACCTTATATTGACCAATGGTTTTCCTTTTGGCCTTGTAATGCATCTGTCTTTGTGAAATGTAGAATGTGTATGATAAGGCTTACTGCAACAGATTAAGCTAACAGGTTAGTCCTTGGTCTACTTACCTTTAAACCATAGTTATCATGGTCAGGACTTGAAGAATCACCTCAGTTCAACTACTGATTGGAAAAATATATAAAACAAATCCACATGGAAGCTTAATATCTTAATCAATTTGATTATAATATAATGTTATATGGTAAACCTGTGAATGGCCCTGTAATCGTGTGTTGCGTTGCGGAGCCAGCAGTGTGACCCAGTGTGTTGCGTTGCGGAGCCAGCAGTGTGACCCAGTGTGTTGCGTTGCGGAGCCAGCAGTGTGACCCAGTGTGTTGCGTTGCGGAGCCAGCAGTGTGACCCAGTGTGTTGCGTTGCGGAGCCAGCAGTGTGACCCAGTGTGTTGCGTTGCGGAGCCAGCAGTGTGACCCAGTGTGTTGCGTTGCGGAGCCAGCAGTATGACTCAGTGGCATACCACAGTTTCGCGCCCCGCAAGGTCTGAGCGAAACATGATTAAGGATTTTTTTGGGGGAAAACAACTAACTTCCTACAATGCTACACATTTTGCTATGGGGCAAAGATAAGCATTTGCAGTTTTATAGCTAATATGATGCTATTGTACACATTTTGCCATGAGGTTGAGAGAAAAGGTTTCAGTTTTACAGCACATTTCCTGTAATTCTAAACATTACATGAAATGTGTGACCACACCGTGACATGTGAGTGGATGATACTGACGCGGCTGTTCATCTTCCCGCAGCTCGGCCGCGCCATGACTGGCTGGGTTCAGGGCGCGTTCCAGAGCTACTCGAGTTCCGCCGCTGCCGCGCAGCCGCAACGCGCCCTGGAGGAGAACGCTGTCACTGAGCCTGAGCTACAGGAGTGTCCTGTCTGCGCCTACAACGAATGGGACCCGCTCGAAGAGGTGATCGTAGGCCGCGCCGAGAACGCGCGCGTCCCTCCTTTCACAGTAGAGGTCAAGGTGAGGTCATCAAGTCAGAACTCACAATTATGTAGAGCAAATCTACACTATGTTCAAACTGAGATGTATGCATCATAAATATAGAAATATATTATTATTGCATTGAGTTGATGCAAAATTTGCTTATTCCAAATAGCAACGGCTTCCTTGCCAAATACATTCAAATCTTTAATGGGACTCACCAGCTCAAATAAAATATAAATCATTAGAGTAAATTACGTATTGAACTTTTGTCAACAGGCTAACACATATGAGAAGCATTGGCCCTTCTACCAGAAGTATGGGGGCCAAAGCTTTCCTGAGGACCACTTGAAGAAAGCTGTTGCTGAGATTGAAGAAATGTGCAATATTCTCCGCATGGAGGGAGTTACAGTTCAGAGACCTGAACCCATGGACTGGTCCTTCGAGTACAACACTCCAGACTTCACCTCTACTGGTAGGCAGAGGGGGAGCGCTACGGGATTGATTGATTGGTTAATTGATTGTTTTTTGGTTGGTTGGTTGAATTATTGATTGTTTGATAGAAAATTCACCACCTGAACAATGAGTAAAAAACCCTGTGTGTCTCTAACATGTCTCCTCTTCTCCACCCAGGCATGTACGCTGCCATGCCCAGAGACATCCTCATGGTGGTGGGGAATGAGATTATCGAGGCTCCCATGGCCTGGAGGTCCCGCTTCTTTGAGTACCGGGCCTACAGACCCCTCATCAAGGAGTACTTCAGAAAGGGTGCCAAGTGGACGACCCCCCCAAAACCCACCATGTCTGATGAGCTGTACGATCAGGTGAGGTGTTAGATGCCATCCTGACCCCGAGACTGTCTCACTCACTTCAGAGTCTCTGTTCCTGCAGGGATCACATACTAAACATGCATTCACTGTTATGTAAACCGCGGTGAATAAAAGCGTAGACTATACGTGGCATAGATTACTCTGTGCTTTGGCCATATCTCATATATCATGCTAGAAGTGACATATTACCCATGAGATTAGGCCCAAATTTACTGTGTTTGTATTACCCATGAGATTAGGCCCAAGTTTAGTGTATTTGTATTACCCATGAGATTAGGCCCAAATTTAGTGTGTTTGTATTACTCATGAGATTTGGCCCAAGAACAGGGTGTGTATTTTACTCATGTGGCAATGGGCCATTTAAAGGTACACAGTTCCTACATGACAACTTAATGGCTGTAGATAATCAACCCCCCGTTCCAACCTGTCAGTTTCTCTGATCTCTCCTTAAACTGAGACTCATAACTTAATGGCTGTAGATAATCAACCCCCCGTTCCAACCTGTCAGTTTCTCTGATCTCTCCTTAAACTGAGACTCATAACTTAATGGCTGTAGGTAATCAACCCCCCCGTTCCAACCTGTCAGTTTCTCTGATCTCTCCTTAAACTGAGACTCATAACTTAATGGCTGTAGATAATCAACCCCCGTTCCAACCTGTCAGTTTCTCTGATCTCTCCTTAAACTGAGACTCATAACTTAATGGCTGTAGGTAATCAACCCCCCCGTTCCAACCTGTCAGTTTCTCTGATCTCTCCTTAAACTGAGACTCATAACTTAATGGCTGTAGATAATCAACCCCCCCGTTCCAACCTGTCAGTTTCTCTGACCTCTCCTTAAACTGAGACTCATAACTTAATGGCTGTAGATAATCAACCCCCCCCCGTTCCAACCTGTCAGTTTCTCTGATCTCTCCTTAAACTGAGACTCATAACTTAATGGCTGTAGATAATCAACCCCCCCCGTTCCAACCTGTCAGTTTCTCTGATCTCTCCTTAAACTGAGACTCATAACTTAATGGCTGTAGATAATCAACCCCCCCGTTCCAACCTGTCAGTTTCTCTGATCTCTCCTTAAACTGAGACTCAGAGATGTGACATTGCCATGAGCAGCAGGGTTGACCAAAGATATTTAATATGAGTGTGATGCAAGAAGATGCACTCACACAGAGTATCTGTATGGGTACACTTCACTCTGCTGCAGTGTGATGGCTGCAGCCTGCCAAAAACAGTGGAGAAGTTTAGCTTCATGTTTCAACTCTGTTGTTGCGGAAATCGTCCCGATACTGCTGTTTACTTTGTTTATCACTGAGTCTACCTTTAAACCAGTCAGTCTCTGACCTCTGTCTGATCCTCCTCCCCACTCCAGGACTAACCTGTCTCTCTCTCTCTCTGCCCTGTCTGTCTCTCTAATCTGTCTCTCTCTATTCCCCCCTCCAGGACTAACCTGTCTCTCTCTATCTGCCCTGTCTGTCTCTCTAACCTGTCTCTCTCTATCTGCCCTGTCTATCTCTCTAATCTGTCTCTCTCTCTTCCCCCCGCCAGGACTAACCTGTCTCTCTCTCTGCCCTGTCTGTCTCTCTAACCTGTCTCTCTCTATCTGCCCTGCCTATCTCTCTAATCTGTCTCTCTCTCTTCCCCCCTCCAGGACTAACCTGTCTGTTTCTCTCTGCCCTGTCTGTCTCTCTAACCTGTCTCTCTCTCTTCCCCCTTCCAGGACTAACCTGTCTGTCTCTCTCTGCCCTGTCTGTCTCTCTAATCTGTCGCTCTCTCTTCCCCCCTCCAGGACTAACCTGTCTGTCTCTCTCTGCCCTGTCTGTCTCGCTAACCTGTCTCTCTCTCTCTCTCTGCCCTATCTGTCTCTCTAATCTGTCTCTCTCTCTTCCCCCCTCCAGGACTAACCTGTCTCTCTCTCTGCCCTGTCTGTCTCTCTAATCTGTCTCTATCTCTGCCCCCCCCTCCAGGACTAACTTGTCTGTCTCTCTAATCTGTCTCTCTCTCTGCCCCCCTCCAGGACTAACCTGTCTGTCTCTCTAATCTGTCTCTCTCTCTGCCCCTCCAAACTAACCTGTCTGTCTCTCTAATCTGTCTCTCTCTCTCTGCCCACCTTCGGGACTAACCTGTCTGTCTCTCTAATCTGTCTCTCTCTCTCTGCCCACCTCTGGGACTAACCTGTCTGTCTCTCTAATCTGTCTCTCTCTCTGCCCCCTCCAGGACTAACCTGTCTGTCTCTCTAATCTGTCTCTCTCTCTCTCTCTCTGCCCCCCCTCCAGGACTAACATGTCTGTCTCTCTAATCTGTCTCTCTCTCTCTCTGCCCCCCTCCAGGACTAACCTGTCTGTCTCTCTAATCTGTCTCTATCTCTGCCCCCTCCAGGACTAACCTGTCTGTCTCTCTAATCTGTCTCTCTCTTTGCACCCTCCAGGACTAACCTGTCTGTCTCTCTAATCTGTCTCTCTATTTGCACCCGCCAGGACTAACCTGTCTGTCTCTCTAATCTGTCTCTCTCTCTGCCCCCCTCCGGGACTAACCTGTCTGTCTCTCTAATCTGTCTCTTTCTCTGCCCCCTCCAGACTAACCTGTCTGTCTCTCTAATCTGTTTCTCTCTTTGCCCCCCTCCAGGACTAACCTGTCTGTCTCTCTAATCTGTCTCTCTCTCTCTCTCTCTCGCCCCCCTCCAGGACTAACATGTCTGTCTCTCTAATCTGTCTCTCTCTCTCTGCCCCCCCTCCAGGACTAACCTGTCTGTCTCTCTAATCTGTCTCTATCTCTGCCCCCTCCAGGACTAACCTGTCTGTCTCTCTAATCTGTCTCTCTCTCTGCCCCCCTCCAGGACTAACCTGTCTGTCTCTCTAATCTGTCTCTCTCTCTCTGCCCCCTCCAGGACTAACCTGTCTGTCTCTCTAATCTGTCTCTCTCTCTCTCTCTGCCCCCCTCCAGGACTAACCTGTCTGTCTCTCTAATCTGTCTCTATCTCTGCCCCCTCCAGGACTAACCTGTCTGTCTCTCTAATCTGTCTCTCTCTTTGCACCCTCCAGGACTAACCTGTCTGTCTCTCTAATCTGTCTCTCTATTTGCACCCGCCAGGACTAACCTGTCTGTCTCTCTAATCTCTCTCTCTCTCTGCCCCCCTCCAGGACTAACCTGTCTGTCTCTCTAATCTGTCTCTCTCTCTGCCCCCTCCAGACTAACCTGTCTGTCTCTCTAATCTGTCTCTCTCTTTGCACCCTCCAGGACTAACCTGTCTGTCTCTCTAATCTGTCTCTCTCTCTGCCCCCTCCAGGACTAACCTGTCTGTCTCTCTAATCTGTCTCTCTCTCTGCCCCCTCCAGGACTAACCTGTCTGTCTCTCTAATCTGTCTTTCTCTCTGCCCCCTCCAGGACTAACCTGTCTGTCTCTCTAATCTGTCTCTCTCGCTGCCCCCCACAAGGACTAACCTGTCTGTCTCTCTAATCTGTCTCTCTCTCTCTGCCACCCTCCAGGACTAACCTGTCTGTCTCTCTAATCTGTCTCTCTCTCTCTGCCCCCTCCAGACTAACCTGTCTGTCTCTCTAATCTTTCTCTCTCTCTCTGCCCACCTCCGGGACTAACCTGTCTGTCTCTCTAATCTGTCTCTCTCTCTGCCCACCTCCGGGACTAACCTGTCTGTCTCTCTAATCTGTCTCTCTCTCTGCCCCCTCCAGGACTAACCTGTCTGTCTCTCTAATCTGTCTCTCTCTCTTTCTCTCTGCCCCCCTCCAGGACTAACATGTCTGTCTCTCTAATCTGTCTCTCTCTCTCTGTCCCCTCCAGGACTAACCTGTCTGTCTCTCTAATCTGTCTCTCTCGCTGCCCCCCTCCAGGACTAACCTGTCTGTCTCTCTAATCTGTCTCTCTCTCTGCCCCCTCCAGACTAACCTGTCTGTCTCTCTAATCTGTCTCTCTCTCTCTCTGCCCACCTCCGGGACTAACCTGTCTGTCTCTCTAATCTGTCTCTCTCTCTGCCCACCTCCGGGACTAACCTGTCTGTCTCTCTAATCTGTCTCTCTCTCTGCCCCCTCCAGGACTAACCTGTCTGTCTCTCTAATCTGTCTCTCTCTCTCTCTTCCCCCTCCAGGACTAACCTGTCTGTCTCTCTAATCTGTCTTTCTCTCTGCCCCCTCCAGGACTAACCTGTCTGTCTCTCTAATCTGTCTCTCTCGCTGTCCCCCTCCAGGACTAACCTGTCTGTCTCTCTAATCTGTCTCTCTCTCTCTGCCCCCCTCCAGGACTATCCTGTCTGTCTCTCTAATCTGTCTCTCTCTCTGCCCCCCTCCAGGACTAACCTGTCTCTCTCTCTGCCCTGTCTGTCTCTCTAATCTGTCTCTATCTCTTCCCCCCCCTCCAGGACTAACCTGTCTGTCTCTCTAATCTGTCTCTCTCTCTGCCCCCCTCCAGGACTAACCTGTCTGTCTCTCTAATCTGTCTCTCTCTCTGCCCCCTCCAGACTAACCTGTCTGTCTCTCTAATCTGTCTTTCTCTCTGCCCCCTCCAGGAGTACCCCATCCGCACGGTGGAAGACAGACACAAGCTGGCTGCCCAGGGAAAGTTTGTCACCACCGAACACGAGCCGTGCTTCGACGCCGCTGACTTCATCAGAGCTGGCAGGGATCTGTTTGTCCAGAGGAGTCAGGTTTGGAGGCCACAATGCCACATATTCGTTTATAGAGTCACACTGTGTTCACTCCTTAATCTAAAAAAAAGTATGTGGACACCCCTTGAAATTAGTGGATTCATCTATTTCAGCCACACCCGTTGCTTACAGGTGTATAAAATCGAGTACACAGCCACGCAAGCTCCATAGACAAACATTGGCAGTAGAATGGCCTTACTGAAGAGCTCAGTGACTTTCAACGTGGCACCGTCATAGGATGCTACCTTTCCAACAAGTCAGTTCGTCAAATTTCTGCCCTAATAGAACTGTCCCCGTCAACTGTAAGTGCTGTTATTGTGAAGTGTAAACAACTAGGAGCAACAACGGCTCAGACACAGAATGGTAGGCCACAGAAGCTCACAGAACGTGACTACGGACTGCTGAAGTGCGTAGCGTTTAAAAATCATCTGTCCTCGGTTGCAACACTCACTACCAAGTTCCAAACTGCCTCTGGAAGCAACGTATAACAGCACAATAACTGTTCGTTGGGAGCTTCATGAAATGGTCTCTCAGAAATGGTTTGTCGAGAGCGGTGTGGAAGAACTTGACTGGCCTGCACAGAGCCCTGACCTCAACCCCATTGAACACCTTTGGGATTGGAACGCTGACAGCGAGCCAGGCCTAATCACCCAACTTCAGGGCCCGACCTCACTAATGCTCTTGTGGCTGAATGGAAGCAAGTCCCCTGCAGCAATGTTCCAACATCTAGTGTAAAGCCTTCCCAGAATAGTGGAGGCTGTTATAGCAGCAAAGGGAGGGGAACAACTCCATATTAATGCCCATGATATTGGAATGAGATGTTGAACGACCAGGTGTCGTTGTTTTGGCCTTATAGTGTAGCTACAGTTCACCTAATAAAGAGACTAAATATTTTAAGGGATGCAGAACTTGCCCAACAGAAGCCTACACTGCCTAGCTACAATTAGATCCCCAGTCTGTAGCAAGAAGCAAGCCGACAGAACAGACAACTGGTGTTTAGACGGATTCCTGGCTCACTGAACACATTGAGTCCCTTTGAGGCCTTTTATTGTTTGTCAATGACAGGTAATGAATTGGGTGCTCTGTAGGACCACGGTGTTATCTAGTGAAGGTAATGAATTGGGTGATCTGAAGGACCACAGTGTTAACTAGTGAAGGTAATGAATTGGGTGCTCTGTAGGACCACAGTGTTAACTAGTGAAGGTAATGAATTGGGTGCTCTGTAGGACCACAGTGTTATCTAGTAAAGGTAATTAATTGGGTGCTCTGTAGGACCACAGTGTTAACTAGTGAAGGTAATGAATTGGGTGCTCTGTAGGACCACGGTGTTAACTGGTGAAGGTAATGAATTGGGTGCTCTGTAGGACCACAGTGTTATCTAGTGATGGTAATGAATTGGGTGCTCTGTAGGACCACAGTGTTAACTAGTGAAGGTAATGAATTGGGTGCTCTGTAGGACCACAGTGTTAACTAGTGAAGGTAATGAATTGGGTGCTCTGTAGGACCACAGTGTTAACTAGTGAAGGTAATGAATTGGGTGCTCTGTAGGACCACGGTGTTAACTAGTGAAGGTAATGAATTGGGTGCTCTGTAGGACCACGGTGTTAACTAGTGAAGGTAATGAATTGGGTGCTCTGTAGGACCACGGTGTTAACTAGTGAAGGTAATGAATTGGGTGCTCTGTAGGACCACGGTGTTAACTAGTGATGGTAATGAATTGGATGCTCTGTAGGACCACAGTGTTAACTAGTGATGGTAATGAATTGGATGCTCTGTAGGACCACAGTGTTAACTAGTGAAAGTAATGAATTGGGTGCTCTGTAAGACCACAGTGTTAACTAGTGAAGGTAATGAATCGGGTGCTCTGTAGGACCACGGTGTTAACTAGTGAAGGTTATGAATTTGGTGCTCTGTAGGACCACAGTGTTAACTAGTGAAGGTAATGAATCGGGTGCTCTGTAGGACCACAGTGTTAACTAGTGAAGGTAATTAATTGGGTGCTCTGTAGGACCACAGTGTTAACTAGTGAAGGTAATGAATCGGGTGCTCTGTAGGACCACAGTGTTAACTAGTGAAGGTAATTAATTGGGTGCTCTGTAGGACCACAGTGTTAACTAGTGAAGGTAATGAATCGGGTGCTCTGTAGGACCACAGTGTTAACTAGTGAAGGTAATGAATTGGGTGCTCTGTAGGACCACGGTGTTAACAAGTGAAGGTAATGAATTGGATGCTCTGTAGGACCACAGTGTTAACTAGTGAAGGTAATGAATTGGGTGCTCTGTAGGACCACAGTGTTAACTAGTGAAGGTAATGAATTGGGTGCTCTGTAGGACCACAGTGTTATCTAGTGATGGTAATGAATTGGGTGCTCTGTAGGACCACAGTGTTAACTAGTGAAGGTAATGAATTGGGTAAGGCAACACTTTCTTTTATGTCTCAGAAAGTGTTTACCTGGTATTCACAAGGAAATTATATGATTTCAATAGGTACTTTCTGGAACTTGCTGTTGAATAATTCAACACATTTTGGTAACTACCAGGTACCAAATGGTGTATAAATATTAGTACTAGATATTACTAAGCAATTATTAGGTATCATTTAAACACGTCATTCTTTAGTGAATAATATGTCAATAATAGAGGACTTTTACATAAAAAGTGTAAACAATTTATTGTTGATTGATTCCAGTCATTATTTCTCTATTTCCAGGTTACAAACTACATGGGGATTGAGTGGATGCGTCGCCATCTTGCCCCGGACTACAAGGTCCACATCATCTCATTCAAGGACCCCAACCCCATGCACATCGACGCCACCTTCAACATCATCGGGCCGGGACTGGTGCTGTCCAACCCTGACCGTCCCTGTCGTCAGGTCAGTCAGATGGAGAGAGAGAGAAAGAGCGTGGGGGGGGGGGGTGCAGAGAGAGGGAGGGAGTGAAGAGAGAATGAGAGGAGAGAGACAGGGAGGAATGGAGAGAGAGAGTTGGGGAGGGATGGAGAGAGAGAGAGAGAGAGGGAGGGGGTGCAGAGAGAGGGAGGGGGTGCAGAGAGAGGGAGGGAGTGAAGAGAGAATGAGAGGAGAGAGACGGGGAGGAATGGAGAGAGAGAGAGGAGAGAGAGAGATGGGGAGGGATGGAGAGAGAGAGAGAGAGAGAGAGAGGAGAGAGAAACAAGAAATTACAGTCCTGACCAGTTTACCCTTTCCCCCTGTATATACATTCCTGCAGTGCCCTCTAGTGGAGGGGTGCTGTAACTGATAAAACGCTACATGGGAAGAGACCTCTCTGTCTGACTCACAGCATCTCTGATTTCTCTCCTTCAGGTGGAGATGTTTGAGAAGGCCGGCTGGACCGTGGTGAAGCCTCCAACCCCTCTGATTCCAGATGGTATGATGTTGTTGTTGTTGTTGTTTGGGAATTCAAGACACCAATCAACAAAAGACAACCCTATTTCTAGCACTTCCTGATTTGTTGATAGACAACTCATACTCACCACTGTCGGTGTGGTCTTTTCATGGTGTGACGATATCTATGAGTGTCTGGTTAGTAAATCTACCTGTTGTCCCATCAGATCACCCTCTGTGGATGTCCTCTAAGTGGCTGTCCATGAATGTCTTGATGCTGGATCCCAAACGGGTTATGTGTGATGCCAACGAGCACACCATCCACAAGATGTTTGAGAACCTTGGTGAGTAGAGCATGACCTTCATGTATGACCTATGACCTATTCATTAGAATCCCTCCACTAAGTATTTTATTCAACCATTTAGTTCTTGACCTTTTATCTTTATTTAGTGATTGATAGATTTGATTAGTTTGTTGAAGTTAGTTCAGATAAAGTTCCAAGACAGACCTTTTGACAACTGCCATTCCTCTGGTTTATCTGACTCCCTCGCTCCCTCCCTCCATTCTCCAGGTATCAAGACCATCAAGGTGAACATCCGCCACGCCAACTCCCTGGGAGGAGGCTTCCACTGCTGGACTACCGACGTGCGTCGCCGTGGTTCCCTCGAGTCCTACTTCCACTAGCCATGCCAGAAACAGACAGTTTTTATTGAGCTTAAGTAAGGTTAAAGTCCCAATCAACAATCTTCAGTTGATTTGTCAATTTAAAAAAATGAAAACCACGTGTTGATTTTAAGTAAACAGTTATGTGCATGACAGTGCCTTTGGCGAAAACGCTTGGTTATGCGTTAATTTTAACGCTAAACAACAACAAAAGTTTTTTTTTTTAAACTTGATTTTTAGAAAGAAAAAAAACATAAGTACTCAATATTCTCAATACATACTGTATTTCTGGCTTGGCTATTGTGAAGCAACGTTGTACCATCTGAACGACTCTAAGTAACATCAAAAATCGAGTTGTTTGTAAAGAGGGCAGGGTAGGCTACTTTATGGGTATGATAACCATGACATCACACTTGGTCTGCGTCTGAAATGGCACCCTATTCCTTATGTAGTGCACTTCTTTTGACCAGAGCCCTGAGTGGATGTTCGTTATACTACTACCTTTTGAGAACTCAGAAAAAAAAGATCAACATTTATGTCAATTATCAATTGATGCTGCCATATGATTTTTTTTTATACGTTTTTTTTTTTATCTAAAAGAATGTGTCAAACTTTTTTATAGTAGATCATTATTATTACACAATATGGTTTTTCTTATCTCAGGTATTTCTATTTTGTAAAAAAAAAAAAATGAGAAAAGAATGAATCAATTAAGACAAATGAATACTATATTATACTATATATATATATATATATATATATATATATATGTATTTTATTTGGGCTCATACATTTTTCATTGTTTCCCAGAAATTAGCCTTTTATATATTTTCTTAAAAGGAGAATGAGGTCCATATCAGATATTGTGATACCTTGCAGACCTGGGTCGAATATCAAATACTTTCAAATACTTTCAAATACTTTCAAATACTGCACTTAATTTAGTTTGGACCGGTAGAATATAACCAATGTAATATGGTCCCAGAAGTACAAACGCCAAGCTAAATCAAGTGCAACTCAAATACTTTCAAGTACATGTATTTTTTCAAGTATTTTACATAAGTATTTTACACTATGTATTTGTCCCGGTCTGATACCTTATGCCTCTGCTGTCTTCTACAATAGCAACAGAGCCAGATCTATGCTAGTTATTTTCATTACACTGCTAAGCTGCTTCTGTTTGCATGGTCAAAAGACCAATAGGGTTCAGGAGGTCACTAGATGTGTCCCAAATGGCACCCTAATCCGTGTATAGTGCATAAAGTAGTGTATTATATATAGAATAGGGTACCATTTGGGACACAGCATGTGTTTACGTCATTACAATCCTAGTTTACGTTCGTAGTAGTTTTTTCCTTGATGCACATGTAATGTACTCTTGGAGATCAAGTGTTTTGGATCTTGAATTGATATTTGATTGTTCCAAAGCATTGAAGATGGCTCAAGGATGCAATGTAAATGATAAAAAATAAAAAAATACATTTTGGGAGAAATATGTCATTATTATTACATTTAATATTATATCATTATTGTTATATTTGGTCTGTCTGTCTGTCTGTCTGTCTGTCTGTCTGTCTGTCTGTCTGTCTGTCTGTCTGTCTGTCTGTCTGTCTGTCTGTCTGTCTGTCTGTCTGTCTGTCTGTCTGTCTGTCTGTCTGTCTGTCTGTCTGTCTGTCTGTCTGTCAACCCAACCAGGGGGACTGACTCAATAAATGTTTATATCAAATAACTCAATGAGCTTATTCACATTGAATAAAACTATCTGTCTCAGCTGACAAAGTCCCATAGTGGCTTAAGCAACCTAGTTATAACAACCCAGTTCCTGTAATGTTATTGACTGTATGTTTGTTTTACTCCATGTGCAACTCTGTGTTGTTGTATGTGTCGAACTGCTTTGCTTTATCTTGGCCAGGTCGCAGTTGTAAATGAGAACTTGTTCTCAACTGGCCTACCTGGTTAAATAAAATTTAATAAAATTAAATAAATAAAGAATGAATGAACAAACTAGGTATACTACTACAGTTACCAACCTGTCTGTCCATTCAGTACAGTACAGTCAGGTCGCAGTTGTAAATGAGAACTTGTTCTCAACTAGCCTACCTGGTTAAATAAAGGTGAAACAATAAATAAATAAATAAATAAATAAACAGTCATGTATACATATAGGCTAGAGACAAGGCCTCCACATTTGGGAGAAACCCGAGGTGGAACAAAACACAATCATGTTTTTTTCACATCTCTAATGTCTCCCATTTATGAAATGGATGGTTGAGTAAAAATATTTTATTGCAAAGGTGGTTAAATTGGGGCAGCAGGTATTCTAGTGGTCAGAGCGTTGGGACAGTAACCAGCAGGTAGCCTAGTGGTCAGAGCGTTGGGCCAGTATTGAGCAATATCAGATCTGGCAATATTGGGTTACATGAACATATGTAGCCCACTCCACCCCCTCCAGCCAAGCATTATTCTGCATGTTTGGAGTCACAATAACTATCTATTTACCCACTTTTGTAATAAAATATTTTGTTCACAACTATCCATTTCATAAATGGGAGACATTAGGGATGTGAATAAATCTGGTTGTGTTTTGTTCTACTTCAAAAGTTGGCCTTTTTGAGGATTAGCCACTAGCCTGTACAAACAGAACATGATTAGCCTGTTGCTTTTCATTAGCTACAGGACGCGCTCTAAGGGGCGGTTCATAAGGATTGGAGTGGTCGTGTGTCCCACTTCAAGAACAACAAAACAAACACCTGAATGCGATCTGGTGAACGGCTAAATGATACATTGTAAACTCGTTGGCGCTCATTCAAATGTTTTAAGTTGAATTAATCCAGGGAGAGGTGGTAAAGTAACATAGTTAGAGAAGTTATCTCGCTTAGTTAAAGAAAAGTTGTTTAGTCTAGCTGTTCAATGGGCTTGTTGTTGAATGAACAAGGTGCTCCAAATAGGCAGATAGCCGCGCGCTTTTACGCACAGGGTAGCCTAGTTACCATGCAGGTATGATGACAACCCACCCGGTGTCCGACCGTAAATGTGAATGGAAGAAAGTCAAAACTGACGAGATTTATTTTTTTTTGGGGGGGAGTTCGAGATGGAAGGCAACAAAACGCACAGTTGGCCAATTGAAAAAGAGACGTCGGGAAATAATGGACCACAGTCATCGCAACCCGAGGTTTGACAATTTATAATCGTATAATATTTTATAAATGTTAACTAATGAACGTAGGCCTACTCTATAGCCTACAATGAACGCATATTGCTATTAGACTACAGACTAGAATAGGAAGATAGGCTGGGCTAGTGTACATTCTGGCTGCCTGTGACAGAATGAAAGTTAGCAGATGGCTCCTGGCTGACAGGACGCTTTATGTCACTTAGAAGCCTACCTGCTGATCCCTAATCAGATTGACACCACAACAGGACAGTAAAGAATGTAGGTTACAGTCAGTGAGTCAGGTTGTGGGGTTGGAAGGGCTTATTTACAAGACTGAGACCCTTTACCTTATTCACAGTACACCAGGGTCATGTTCATGTTTAGTCTTTCACCACATTGTTTGACCATTGTGGACTACACAGTTTAATAACAGTTATAAAATCATGACCATTGTGGACTACACAGTTTAATAACAGTTATATAATCATGACCATTGTGGACTACACAGTTTAATAACAGTTATATAATCATGACCATTGTGGACTACACAGTTTAATAACAGTTATATAATCATGACCATTGTGGACTACACAGTTTAATAACAGTTATATAATCATGACCATTGTGGACTACACAGTTTAATCACAGTTATAAAATCATGACCATTGTGGACTACACAGTTTAATAACAGTTATATAATCATGACCATTGTGGACTACACAGTTTAATCACAGTTATAAAATCATGACCATTGTGGACTACACAGTTTAATAACAGTTATATAATCATGACCATTGTGGACTACACAGTTTAATAACAGTTATATAATCATGACCATTGTGGACTACACAGTTTAATAACAGTTATATAATCATGATGTTAATCTATTTTCAGTATTAACAACATAAGACAAACTACACTCCCATATTTAACCCCTAAAACCTTTAGTAAATTAATAACCTCCCTCCAGTAACTACTGGAGTATGTACTGTGACTATAGCCATATCTGATAGCATGTACTGTGGCTATAGCCATATCTGATAGTATATACTGTGGCTATGGCCATATCTGATAGTATGTACTGTAGCTATAGCCATATCTGATAGCATGTACTGTGACTATAGCCATATCTGATAGTATGTACTGTGGCTATAGCCATATCTGATAGTATGTACTGTGGCTATAGCCATATCTGATAGTATGTACTGTGGCTATAGCCATATCTGATAGTATGTACTGTGGCTATAGCCATATCTGATTGCATGTACTGTGGCTATAGCCATATCTGATAGTATGTACTGTGGCTATAGCCATATCTGATTGTATGTACTGTGGCTATAGCCATATCTGATAGTATGTACTGTGGCTATAGCCATATCTGATAGTATGTACTGTGGCTATAGCCATATCTGATAGTATGTACTGTGGCTATAGCCATATCTGATAGTATGTACTGTGGCTATAGCCATATCTGATAGCATGTAGTCTGAGTACGTAGGGTTCATTAGGGTCATCTTGTCACTGAGCTGAAACAACCAGACTGATGTTTGACATGTATTCCTACCATCTACAACTCAACTACATGTAGCTCAGAAGAGTAACTGCAGTCGTTCAGAGCTGCTGTGTGGATGCTGACTGTGGTTCCAGCCCAGCTCTGATTACTTCAATTAGGTGGGTTAGTGCTATGGTGGAACAAAACCATGCATTCCCTGAAACCCTCTCCAGGACCAGAGGGAGTTGTCCACCCTGGCGCCCCTGAACTAGTTTTAGGTTAGTTTAGAAAACTTTAATGTCCTCAACGAGGCGATTGATTTAGCAGCAATCACAATACATACATACAGTACATGTCACGACACCTACGGATGGTGGCGCCCCTCCTCGGCGGTCGTCGTCACCGGCCTACTAGCTTCCACCGATCCTCTGTTTTACGTTCTGTTAGTTAGGTCTAGGATAGGCACGCACCTGTTTTGTATTAGTTGTTAGTCGGGGGGTGGTATTTAGGCTAGCTAGGTAGGTTTGTGTTTTGTGCGGGATTGTTTTTGTCAGGGCTCATGTTTTGAAGTGAGGTTCTGTGTTTTTCCTCTGCCCGTGTTTTACGCGGAGTTTATATTGGGCTGCGTCCCTGCGTTATGTTTGGAGAGGGTGGTGCGTTTTATTTATACGCCCTGCCCGACCGTGCTTATACCTTTTTCCCGTGTGTATATATTAAAGTATTCACGGAATCATCTGTCTCCTGCGCTTGACTCTACCTCTCCTGCTTCCTTGAACCACACCTTGTGACAGTACAGAGGAAATCACTGATTTAAAACAACAACAATATGAGATAGTAAAGGATATTTGCAGGCAAAGTGGGCTGAATGAGTGCGGTTTTATAAGTATATGTACAGGTTAAAGTGCTAGTTGGTGTTTTGAGACGGTGATGGTATTCCTCCTCTAGCCCAGACCAGGTTGCTCCATAACAGGCCTTAATGCAGCAGGCCGACCCCAGGAGGATTGTCCTATCTGGGCCAGGCTGAGGCGCCTGTACAGGGCTAAGGCTCAATGGATCGCTAATCCTAGTGGTCGCCTAACCATTCCTTTAGTCCTCCCAACACACAGCCATTCCTTTAGTCCTCCCAACACAACACATAACCATTCCTTTAGTCCTCCCAACACAACACACAGCCATTCCTTTAGTCCTCCCAACACAACACACAGCCATTCCTTTAGTCCTCCCAACACAACACATAACCATTCCTTTAGTCCTCTCAACACAACACACAGCCATTCCTTTAGTCCTCCCAACACAACACACAGCCATTCCTTTAGTCCTCCCAACACAACACACAGCCATTCCTTTAGTCCTCCCAACACAACACATAACCATTCCTTTAGTCCTCTCAACACAACACACAGCCATTCCTTTAGTCCTCTCAACACAACACACAGCAATTCCTTTAGTCCTCCCAATACAACACACAGCCATTCCTTTAGTCCTCCCAACACAACACACAGCCATTCCTTTAGTCCTCCCAACACAACACATAACCATTCCTTTAGTCCTCCCAACACAACACACAGCCATTCCTTTAGCTGTTCCTTCACAACAACAACCTAAGACAACATAGCAAGGCAGCAACACATGACAACACAGCATGGTAGCAACACAACATAACAACATGGTAGCAGCACAAAACATGGTACAAACCTTATTGGACACAGACAACAGCACAAAGGGCAAGAGACAACAATACATCACACAGAGCAGCCACAACTGTCAGTAAGAGTGCCCATGATTGAGTCTTTTATTTTTTAATTTTTTAAATGTCACCTTTATTTAACCAGGTAGGCAAGTTGAGAACAAGTTCTCATTTACAATTGCAACCTGGCCAAGATAAAGCAAAGCAGTTTGACACATACAACAACACAGAGTTACACATGGAGTAAAACAAACATACAGTCAATAATACAGTAGAAAAATAAGTCAATATACAATGTGAGCAAATGAGGTGAGATGAGGGAGGTAAAGGCAAAAAAAGGCCAATGGTGGCGAAGTACATACAATATTGCAAGTAAAACACTGGAATGGTAGATTTGCAGTGGAAGAAAGTGCAAAGTAGAAATATAAATAATGGGGTGCAAAGGAGCAAAATAAATAAATAAATACAGTAGGGGAAGAGGTAGTTGTTTGGGCTAAATTATAGATGGGCTATGTACAGGTGCAGTAATCTGTGAGCTAGCTCACAGATTCATTATTTGAATGAAGAGATTGCAGAGTGATCATTTAGGAGTGATATAATCATTGATTTTTGCTGTGTCACACCTAGCAAAGTTGACAACTTTGATTGTGTGTATTATAATTGCATTGAATTTGACTTATTCATAGTGCATACCATAGAGAGGGTTAAAGTGAAACATGATTAACGTTCATATTCTCATGGAACCCCAAACAAGAGGCCAGACAGGTTCATTGTTTCACAGACAGTACTGATTAGTGTGTGTGTGTGTGTGTGTGTGTGTGTGTGTGTGTGTGTGTGTGTGTGTGTGTGTGTGTGTGTGTGTGTGTGTGTGTGTGTGTGTGTGTGTGTGTGTGTGTGTGTGTCTTTGTGTGTGTGTGTGCGTGTGCGTGTGTGTGTGTTGTGTGTGGGGGTGGTTAGGGTTTAGGGTTACAATTAGGGTTAGGGTTACAATTAGGATTAGGGGTTAAAGTTAGGGTTAGGGGTTAGGTTTAGGGTTAGCGAAATGTTTTAATTGTAATAATTTTTTTTGTAAAAATAGTAAAACAAATGTGTGTGTGTGACATCCAGCGCAGGCAACAGACCCCTACCCTAGGCCAACAGTGTACTTACTGCTGCTCTTCATTAGGCTGGTAAATCCCTCTCATTCTATTAGCTTTATTGTTCCCTGCTCCATGTTGTCAGACCTGAGCCTAATACAGTACGTCAATTACATTAGGGCTCCGTCCCAAATAGCACCCTATTCCCTATGTGGGTGCAC
Organism: Salmo salar; assembly: GCF_905237065.1. Lineage (NCBI taxonomy): Eukaryota > Metazoa > Chordata > Actinopteri > Salmoniformes > Salmonidae > Salmo > Salmo salar. The sequence continues at coordinate 44,674,813 of NC_059452.1, forward strand.
TACTTTAGACCAGGGCCCTATTCCCTATGTAGTGCACTACATTTGACCAGGACAGATAGGGTGAGCTTGATTTAGCAGGGTGAGTGCAGATGTACTTTTGGGACTATTTTGTTGGTTCCATTGCATTGGGCAAGTTAATTTAAAGGGAAAGTTCACCCAAATTACAAAATGACACATTGGTTTCCTTACCCTGTAAGCAGTCTATGAACAAGGTATGACAGCAACCCATGTTTTGGTTTAGTTTGACTGGCACTGTTTCCACATGCTAACGTTTTAGCATTTGTGGCACAAATCCCATTCAAGTCATAGGACCAATATTAGCATTTTCAGTGCATCATGTCCAAATCATCCGAAAGTATCTCAAAATGTATTGTGAAGCGCAACGAAGTAACTTATAGATCGGTCCCATGATCTGTGCCACAAATGCTAAAACGTTTGCATGTGGAAACTAGGGAAACTAAATCAAAGCATGGATTTCTGTCATACCGTGTCCATAGACTGCTTACAGGGTAACGAATCCAATATGTCATTTTGTAATTTGGGTGAACTATCGCTTTAAGTGATTGTTAAGTATCTGAAAGTATTTGACCTTAACGTATTTGACTCAGGTCTTCTGCTTGTATTGTAAATAGTTTGATATGTCATGCAGATGAGATGGATCAGAAAGTGATACTGTCAGAGTATTAATAATCATTATCTCATTGAGGGGGAGCTTTAGGAGACTGAATTTTGTTACAGAATGAGACAGAGAGAGACAGAGAGTCAGAAAGAGAGTTTTGGAACTTTTGTGAGTGTACTGTAATGTTTACTGTTAATTTGTATTGTTTATTATCTACTTCACTTGCTTTGGCAATGTTAACTTATGTTTCCCATGCCAATAAAGCCCTTAAATTGAATTGAGAGAGAGAAACAGAGAGAGACAGAGAGAGAGAGAGAGAGAGAGAGAGAGAGAGAAACACAGAGAGAGAAACAGAGAGAGAGAAACAGAGAGAGAGAAACAGAGAGAGAGAAACAGAGAAAGAGAAACAGAGAGAGACAGAGATTGATCCTGTTATCTGTAACACCTGTACTCTCCTGACATCTCCTGGTGGAATAGAGGTATGGCACCCTGAAAGAAAACTTGCATACTGCTAATATCTTGCATTTCTGCATTGGAGCACCACATCCAGTAACTAGATCTTTGAAAAGTATAGTAATGTTCAAGAATACACAACCCAAACACACAAATTGTTGGATCTACACTTCTTCCGGAGGGAACTTTATTTGTGTGAACTTCATTCTAAACATGGAAGTTCATATAATTGTGCAAATGCTAGTCTCTTGGCTGTGAAAAAATACTATGCTAGTCTCTTGGTTGAGAGAAAAGACTATGCTAATGCTAGTCTCTTGGCTGTGAGAAAAGACTATGCTACTGCTAGTCTCTTGGCTGTGAGAAAATACTATGCTAATGCTAGTCTCTTGGCTGAGAGAAAAGACTATGCTAGTCTCTTGGCTGAGAGAAAATACTATGCTAATGCTAGTCTCTTGGCTGTGAGAAAATACTATGCTAATGCTAGTCTCTTGGCTGAGAGAAAAGACTACGCTAATGCCAGTCCCTTGGCTGTGAGAAAATACTATACTAATGCTAGTCTCTTGGCTGAGAGAAAAGACTATGCTAATGCCAGTCCCTTGACTGTGAGAAAAGACTATGCTAGTCTCTTGGCTGAGAGAAAAGACTAAAAGGCTAGTCTGGTCAAAAGTAGTGCTCTATATAGGGAATAGGGAGCCATTTAGGATACCGTTCATGTCATGGTAATAATGACAGCAGCAGTTGTACATGTAATCCTGTGATGATGTATAACCCTGTGATAATTAAGCACCTGTTTCAAACTAAGGCTGCACAACGAATCAAATTTTAATCAAAATTGCAATATTTAGATAAAACATTTTCATGCCTTAAGTTCAAATGTAATAAGGTTCCCCTGGGAAACTCTGACCAACTCTTTGGTTCCTACCCTGTCACAACAACTTCTACCATACCTGTTGTTTTCATTAGTTGTCATGGCAAACAACACCAACCATAGAATCAGAACACTAATTTTATATCTATGATTCCAACAGTTCACCCAAGTGTTTTGATCTAAATCGCAAGTAAAATCTCAATCCCAATATTTGGTTAAAAAAAGTTTGCTGAAATGTCTTGTTACCTGAAAGAGTATACATCAATATACCTGGCAATGATCACTGCATACAGTATCAGATGACCAGATGGCCAAAAGTAGTGTACTATACACTGAGTGTACAACTCAATATTGGAAAGGTGTTCTTAATGTTTGGTACAGTCAGTGTATAGGGAATAGGGTGCCATTTGAGACGACATCAACAAGCCCAAATAGCAGCACAGAATGACCGTTTTCAGTTGAACGATACAAAGAGATCATGTTCATCTTTACCATCTAAAATTTAACATGTAAAATGTACTCATTTTTTATTTTTATTTTCAAGTAACAGTCAGTCCTGTATTACTAATAGTTTGATTCACAAAGCAACTCAGAGTAGGAGTGGTGATCTAGAATCAGTTTTGCCTTTAATATCATAATGAATACGATTATATGGACAGCAGGGACCTGATCCTAGATCAGCACTCCTACTCTGAGTCACTTTATGAATACAGGCTCTGAGATAGCCAGCTCTCCTCCTACCAGCAGGCCTTTATTCTAATGAGAAGCTGCTCGTCAGGACCTTGATCAGTACAGGGTGTGTACCAGCAGGCCTTTATTCTACTGAGCATCTGCTCGTCAGGACCTGATCAGTACAGGGTGTGTACCAGCAGGCTTTTATTCTACTGAGCATCTGCTCGTCAGGACCTTGATCAGTATAGGGTGTGTACCAGCAGGCCGTTATTATTCTACTGTTGAATAGAATAGATACTTTATTGCCAATTGCTGAAAATTGTTAATTTTGCTGTCAGAGTAAACTATCTCACATTTTTGTTATTTGTTATTTTATTAGGATCCCCATTAGCAAGGCCGGATTACAGAACGGGCACGCAGGGTTGAGGGCCCCCTGGAGGTCGGGCCCCTCCAGATAGCATATGAACACGTCAGTTGGGGGGCCCCTGGAGGTTGGGCCCCTCCAGATAGCATATGAACATGTCATAAGCCATGACAAAAGAATTGCAGGAATTTAAAACTGCAGCATGTTCTCTCAGTCTCATTGCAAAATGTATAGAATAGCTATTGCAGCAGTTGCTCTTCCTGGGGTCCACACAGAACATAAAACATGACATAATACAGAACATTAATAGACAAGAACAGCTCAAGGACAGAGACACATACATTTAAAATAAGAATATAGAAATTAAAAAAGGCCCTGTTTTGACATCTGTGCTCTCTATGCAGGAAAGTCTTTGATGAAGGTGTAGCATACCCTAGTCATACCCTAGTACAATGGTATTCAAAGTGGGGGTCGACACCCCTAGATGAGTCGCAGGGGAATTGCAGTGGGGTTGCCAAACTATATCAAAATATTTATTTACATTTTTTTGGAATAAAAAAATTCAAGATTTCATATTATTGTATGGAACAATAATACAAACATTTTATTGAGTAATTGTATTTAATTGGTTTATTTTGATAAGAGAGATGAAAATGTAATGAATTTAAGGTTATTTGTTGATGTACAAACCGAAATGTACAGATTTGAAGGTGTTGTCATTAGATTTGCGGTGGGTTGAGGTTTTCTGTAGAACGAATGTGAGAAGGTTACTTCTGTTTACTTTTTAAAAGGACATTCTACTCAAAAATGCAGGAAAGTTGTATTTTTTACAACCAAATCAATTTAAAAAAAAATGTAAATGGCATGTTATAGAATTGTTCAGACATCTTTTTTTTGTATATCACTTGTTATTTTTTATTTTTTTATTTTTTACTGCAAATCACTTCCTCGTCCTTGTTCTGCAGTATGGGGGCCCTGAAAAACATGTTTAAAGGCCCCAAAAACACCCAAACATCCTTTTAGAAACACTCTCAGTATAGTGATGCAGGTCTTTAGATGTTGTACACGTGACATTGTCATTCTGAACTTCATACACAAGCTTATAATAACTTTTGTGTGAATCGAGCTGTTTCCCTTACTCGGCTGTGCAGGCCGGGTGAGTCTGTATAGTATACAGGCTAGCTAAGTTTAATATTAGCAATGTTAGCAAGCTTATCAAGCTAGCTAAAATCTTATTGGTTGAAGAATTCATGTCAGACTTATCACTTCCCAGTGTTCTATTTCTCACGAGCACGTGAAGCCAGCAACAGTGTACCAGAGACAAATACCATAACATTACCATAAAACATTTGAAATATATCCCAATTTGTGATATTTATTGGTTGAAGTTTAGAGGTAGGCCTAAACAAGACTATTTAACAGTAGTAGGCTATAACCCATTTTATAATACATTATTTTTGCATTACTGGTTATTGAACAGTATAGGGTCCATTGACAATAAAGCAATATTAATATTGATAATGTATGCAGTTGACATGTGAAATGAATGAAAACGTATGACGTAATATTGATTTAATCACTGATCATAGAGTAAATGACAACAGAACAGGCAGTGTCCACAAGATCTCCTACAGCTTGAAAGAGAAATAGAGGCATCCACCCCTGTGAGATATACATTTTGACCGTGAACATATTGCCATCCGGTTTGGGGAGGCTGTGTGTGAACGTCCTCTGGTCTGTTTAAAGTTCCCTCTGAGCGCTGGACACACCCAGCTGGCTGGAGACGCGCTCTGATTAGCCCGCGGAGGCTCATTTGCATTGACGTCAGTAAAGGCTGGAGGTCAATCCTTGCGGCAGCTTTTATTGGACGTGCTGCTGTCAAGCAGTGCCGAAGAATTGGAAGGACAAACGCTAGAAAGGCTGAGAAAAATACTTAAATGATTCACCATTATGTAGAGAATTTCTGTATTTTGCGTTTATGAAGAACAATCACCCACCTTCCTTTCTGAAAAGCGAAACTTGGGGACGCGCAGCGGTCTGTTTTTATGCGATTGGTCTGATCCAGAGGAGGTACCTCTTCAACAGATAATTTGACAGCACTCTTCATATTTTTTTCAGAAAGAGGAAAAAATTGCAACTAATTTTTACCCAGTTTTCTATCTGTCGGGTCGTCTTTAAGATGACAGTGGATGTCTGAATGAAGATTCTACCAAAAGATTTCTGTTTCGCCTAATTGGTATTTTTTGGCAGATAAATGGCATGTTTTGTCGGACTAAATTGCATTTTGTTGCAAGGGGGAGTCTTGAGATTGGAGCGACAGTCGAGGGGAGCACCATGCAGTGTGAATATTGTAGCCTGTTGATGATGGGGTATATGAGGCTGGAACAAACTGTCGTGAGAACCGGATTGTGGCCAATGTCTTGAAATGAAGTGGCTAACCTGATAGTCAAAGAAAAACAGTAGTCCAATGGAATTGGATGGTTTTGGGTGGGGAGGACCATTTCAGCAGAAGGCTTATTGGACGAACATGGATCAAACTTTTGCTTGAATTCAACCAGAAGACTGACGTTTACTTGAAAAGAGTAAAGTAAAAAAAATATACATACATTGACAGAGAGAGAGCAAATGATGTACGAATCCGAGGCGGGGAAGCCGTGTGATGAAGGATAAATTGTCCCTGGAATAGAACCATAGAACAGCGGCATTCTATAATAACGGGATTCGTGTGAGCAAGAATAAAACGGCGCGTGTAGAAAATCTCTCTAAATTGCTTCATGTAAAAAAAAAAAAATCGGAGAGAGGAAATCTGTTTCCTGGTTAGGGGGGGTGGGTGGGTGGGGGGAAGGAACGTCTATTATTCATGCTTAGTGTTAGGGAAACTGGAGAGAGCGTTTAGCATTACGATTTATAAAGAGGGAGAAAAAGACCTCCAGAAGATATCAGTGGAGAGATACCGAATGACAGTCGTCCAGGTATTAGTAAAGCACTTGAGCTAGAGGGATTGGCAGAAGTGGGGTTGAAGCATGGGCTGTGCTTCAAGCATTCATATCTCCGATAGGGTGGTCTATCAAAGTGGAAAGGAATCAGACGATTCCCAGCAGACCAATACCACTCCTGCCCCAGGACTTCTGATCAAACCCAACGCTATCAAGGTGAGACACACACAGGCCACTCTTCTTGGAGAACACACACACACACAGTCTCTCCTTCTAACACATGTCTGAATGTCACATACTTCCTTCTACAGTACCATCCAATGTATTTATGATTGAGTGATATGAGGATGTTGAAATGGGTGCTGTACGGCATAATATGGCCATCAAACCTTGATGTGCAGTATGAACCTCCTTTTCTGTCTTCCTTTACTTTCGGAGAAGGAGAAGTGGATTAGGCCTCAGTCAAATGTACGACCTCGGTGACCCACGCTCCCTCCCTCCCTCCACACAGCGCAGGTCGTGGGGTCATACAGAGAGTATTGTTCAGTCTTCCATAACACTATATAGACCATAAGGCCTAGCCAGGCAGGCAGCATGGAGGACATGCATCTCCTACCACGTCACAGCTTCCCCGGCTATTTTCTCTCATGAATAGATGGCATTTGTTTACAGCTTGTGGTTATTTCATATCCAGCCAACTCTGTGTGTGGGAGTAGTTGAAATTCAATCTAACAAGCAGTACAGAATATTTACAGTTGCATACTGACACATATTGGCCTACAGTATTTAAACGTGTAATGTTTTCAAATAAAATAGCAGAATGTTATTTGAACCCTGTAAAAATAACAGGTGGACTCCTGTCAAATGTAGAAACCCTACACTTCCAGTATGATGATAAAGTGTGTGTGTGCGTGCGCGCATAGTGCTTGGCAGTACTGTAGTTGTGTAAATGAAGATACAGTGAACATTACCATGGCCGGTTTTTGATTGAATATTCCCTGTAGTCATAATTGGACCGTCATCTTCATTCACATTAATGCATGTGGACGTGGCTGTTGGGGCTGTAGTGTAGAATGTATTCACGCTGACATTCATGTTATTTACTACACGTCTAGGATGGTAAAGCCACGTCATCGGTCTGTTGGGCCATAAACCAACAAACAGTGACATGTCATCTCATGTGGTACTGATAGATTTCAATCAGGACTTTTCTGCCCACACACAGTCTGATCTGGGCATAGAGTACATCCAACTCACAATGTTGATACAGACATGTCATTTAATGTGATAAAAATCACATGACTTTAATCACATCACAATGTCATCTTTTATCTAGGATATGGTACAGTATGTAGACCTGTCCAACCACAGCAGGTGTGGAGGCAGTATGTAGACCTGTCCAACCACAGCAGGTATAGAGGCAGTATGTAGGTCTGTCCAACCACAGCAGGTATAGAGGCAGGATGTAGACCTGTCCAACTACAGCAGGTATAGAGGCAGGATGTAGACCTGTCCAACTACAGCAGGTATAGAGGCAGTATGTAGACCTGTCCAACTACAGCAGGTATAGAGGCAGTATGTAGACCTGTCCAACCACAGCAGGTATAGAGGCAGTATGTAGACCTGTCCAACCACAGCAGGTATAGAGGCAGTATGTAGACCTGTCCAACCACAGCAGGTATAGAAGCAGTATGTAGGTCTGTCCAACCACAGCAGGTATAGAGGCAGTATGTAGACCTGTCCAACTACAGCAGGTATAGAGGCAGTATGTAGACCTGTCCAACTACAGCAGGTATAGAGGCAGTATGTAGACCTGTCCAACTACAGCAGGTATAGAGGCAGTATGTAGACCTGTCGAACCACAGCAGGTGTAGAGGCAGTATGTGTAGAGGCAGTATGTAGACCTGTCGAACCACAGCAGGTGTAGAGGCAGTATGTGTAGAGGCAGTATGTAGACCTGTCCAACTACAGCAGGTGTAGAGGCAGTATGTAGGCCTATCCAACCACAGTATGTGTGGAGGCAGTATGTGTAGAGGCAGTATGTGGGCCTGTCCTGCTACACCAACCCCAGCAGGTATAGAGGCAGTATCTAGGCCTGTCCAACCACAGCAGGTGTAGAGGCAGTATGCCCAACCACAGCAGGTGTAGAGGCAGTATGCCCAACCACAGCAGGTGTAGAGGCAGTATGCCCAACCACAGCAGGTGTAGAGGCAGTATGCCCAACCACAGCAGGTGTAGAGGCAGTCACAGTTAAAACATCAACACAAGCACCTTTAATCACCCAGAACATTGACAGTCAGAATGGGACCTGGTGAAATGGTGCTGCTAGTGATGGACAACATTTAGAGACAGAATACAGACAGAGGAGTTTTAACACTTCCATTATATATAACTAGGTAGGGTGAGCATGGAGCTAGAACAGGATGACCAGTGGATATACAGTACAAATATACAGCAATACTATATCGTGGGATGACCAGTGGATGGATATACAGTGATAGTATATTGTTGGATGATGACAGAAACCAGACGGTAATCTGTCCCCAGTGTTCAGTAACTCATTCCAGGTGAAATAAATCCAAATTTTTAGTCTTGATCCAAAAGTTAACCAACAAACACACAAGCAGCGACCCAAACACTGTGGCTGCTTCACCGGGCGCCGAGCAGCGACCCATATCCGACGGCTGACCCCCCCCCAAGCAGCGACCCATATTCGACGGCTGACCTGGGCTGTACGTAGGGAGGCCTGACCTGGTACTGGGCCGTACGTAGGAGGCCTGACCTGGTGCTGGGCTGTACCTAGCACCGGGCCATACGTAGGGAGGCCTGGCCTGGCACCGGGCCGTACGTAGGGAGGCCTGACCTGGCACCGGGCCGTACGTAGGGAGGCCTGACCTGGCACCGGGCTGTAGTTAGTACTGGGCCATATGTAGGGAGGCCTGACCTATTACTGGGCCGTACGTAGGGATGCCTGACCTGGTACTGGGCCGTACTTAGTACTGGGTCGTACGTAGGGAGGCCTGACCTGGCACTGGGCGGTACGTAGGGAGCCCTGACCTGGTACTGGGCTGTACCTAGCACCGGGCCGTACGTAGGGAGGCCTGGCCTGGCACCGGGCCGTACGTAGGGAGGCCTGGCCTGGCACCGGGCCGTACGTAGGGAGGCCTGGCCTGGCACCGGGCCGTACGTAGGGAGGCCTGACCTGGCACCGGGCTGTAGTTAGTACTGGGCCATATGTAGGGAGGCCTGACCTATTACTGGGCCGTACGTAGGGATGCCTGACCTGGTACTGGGCCATACTTAGTACTGGGCCGTACGTAGGGAGGCCTGACCTGGTACTGGGCCCTACGTAGGGAGCTCTGACCTGGTACTGGGCTGTACTTAGTACTGGGCCGTACGTCGGGAGGCCTGACCTGGTACTGGGCCGTACTTAGTACTGGGTCGTACGTAGGGAGGCCTGACCTATTACTGGGCTGTACTTAGTACTGGGCCGTACGTAGGGAGGCCTGACCTAGTACTGGGCCGTACGTAGGGAGGCCTGACCTGGTACTGGGCCGTACTTAGTACTGGGTCGTACGTAGGGAGGCCTGACCTATTACTGGGCTGTACTTAGTACTGGGCCGTACGTAGGGAGGCCTGACCTAGTACTGGGCCGTACGTAGGGAGGCCTGACCTGGTACTGGGCTGTACTTAGTACTGGGCCGTACGTAGTGAGGCCTGACCTATTACTGGGCTGTACTTAGTACTGGGCCGTACGTAGGGAGGCCTGACCTAGTACTGGGCCGTACGTAGGGAGGCCTGACCTAGTACTGGGCTGTACTTAGTACTGGGCCGTACGTAGGGAGGCCTGACCTGGCACTGGGCCGTACGTAGGGAGGCCTGACCTGGTACTGGGCCGTACGTAGGGAGCCCTGACCTGGTACTGGGCCGTACGTAGGGAGGCCTGACCTGGTACTGGGCTGTACTTAGTACTGGGCCATATGTAGGGAGGCCTGACCTGGTACTGGGCCGTACGTAGGGAGGCCTGACCTGGTACTGGGCCGTACGTAGGGAGGCCTGACCTGGTACTGGGCCGTACGTAGGGAGGCCTGACCTGGTACTGGGCCGTACGTAGGGAGGCCTGACCTGGTACTGGGCCGTACGTAGTACTGTGGACACAACCACAGCAGCAGACGTACAGACAGTTTTAACACCAGAGAATAATGGCATTGATTCATATTTTATTATTTTATTTAACTAGGCTAGTCAGTTCAGAACAAGTTCTTATTCACAAGTTCATTTACAATGATGGCCTACATCGGCCAAACCCGGACGTCGCTAGGCCATTTCAAGCGGTCCCATGTGCTGTGCACATGAACACACCAGTGGATGTTTCTGAGGGGAGGAGGGCTCATAATAATGGCTGGAACGGAGAGAATGGCATCAAACACCTGGAAACCATGGAAACAATGTGTTTGATGTATTTGATACCATTCCACTGATTCCACTCCAGTCATTACCACGAGCCTGTCCTCCCTGATTAAGGTGCCACCAACCTCCTGTGGGACACAGTGTGCTACTTTAATAATCTTCTTTGTGATCATTGAGGACCTGAAGTGCACCATGTCCCAGGCACGCCTCTCCCTGCCTGCCTCTCTAGCCCTCCTACCCAGGCCTGGGTCCTGTTCATTAGTGCGCACTGTAGCTAAACGCGTTGCAATTGAACGGAAAATGACGTTTCATTGGAAAACTTCAGGTAGTTCCGTCCTTCCCTGATTCAGTCTGTTGTCTTATGCTTGGTGACTAGTGAAGAAGACCCTGGTCATTAGACCAGACGGCAGAACCACCCCAGTCAGACCAGACGGCAGAACCACCCCAGTCAGACCAGACGGCAGAACCACCCCAGTCAGACCAGACGGCAGAACCTGTACGTAGCATCTTGATACGTACAGCCCTAGAGCCCTTTAGGCCCTGTTTAAAACTAGTTCACTGTGTAGTGAACAGGATGCTATGTGATAGGCAGACGGAGATGTGATGTCATATGGGCCCTGGTCAAAAGTTGTGCAGTAGAGCAGTGTTTCCCAACTCCAGTCCTCCAGTACTGCCCAACTCCAGTCCTCCAGTACTGCCCAACTCCAGTACTGCCCAACTCCAGTCCTCCAGTACCCCCCATCAGCCCAACTCCAGTCCTCCAGTACCCCCCAACAGCCCTCCTCTAGTACCCCCCCAACAGTGCACCTCCAGTCCTCCAGTACCCCCACAACAGCCCTCCTCCAGTACCCCCCAACAGCCCTCCAGTACCCCCCAACAGCCCTCCTCCAGTACCCCCCAACAGCCCTCCTCCAGTCCTCCAGTACGTGTGCTGTTGGGGGAACAGGAGTTGGGGAAACACTTCACTAGAGAATAGTATGTTATTTAAGCCGTAGTCAGAGATGTGATGTCCATGTCTACCTGCTGTTCCAGATGGATACTGTCTATTTTTTTCATCTGTTCTGTAACTGCTGTACTGGCCCCTACTGTTGTCTGCTGCTTTATCAGTCTGGCTTCTTCACCACACACACACTTTACTTTGTTTATTTATCAGGGACCCTGCAAAGAGAACGTAGGCCAGAGTAGTATCACACCAAAGTTAACTACGTTGCTAATTTCCATCTCTAGCCTTCCATCTGTCATCTATAGAGTAGACCCACCACAGTCCATATGATATCTGTAACCTTCCATTTGTCATCTATAGAGTAGACCCACCACAGTCCATATGATATCTGTAACCTTCCATCTGTCATCTATAGAGTAGACCCACCACAGTCCATATGATATCTGTCATCTATAGAGTAGACCCACCAGTCCATATGATATCTGTAACCTTCCATCTGTCATCTATAGAGTAGACCCACCACAGTCCATATGATATCTGTAACCTTCCATCTGTCATCTATAGAGTAGACCCACCAGTCCATATGATATCTGTAACCTTCCATCTGTCATCTATAGAGTAGACCCACCACAGTCCATATGATATCTGACACCTTCCATCTGTCATCAATAGAGTAGACCCACCAGTCCATATGATATCTGTAACCTTCCATCTGTCATCTATAGAGTAGACCCACCACAGTCCATATGATATCTGTAACCTTCCATCTGTCATCTATAGAGTAGACCCACCAGTCCATATGATATCTGTAACCTTCCATCTGTCATCTATAGAGTAGACCCACCACAGTCCATATGATATCTGACACCTTCCATCTGTCATCAATAGAGTAGACCCACCAGTCCATATGATATCTGTAACCTTCCATCTGTCATCTATAGAGTAGACCCACCACAGTCCATATGATATCTGTAACCTTCCATCTGTCATCTATAGAGTAGACCCACCACAGTCCATATGATATCTGTAACCTTCCATCTGTCATCTATAGAGTAGACCCACCACAGTCCATATGATATCTGACACCTTCCATCTATCATCAATAGAGTAGACCCACCAGTCCATATGATATCTGTAACCTTCCATCTGTCATCTATAGAGTAGACCCACCACAGTTCATATGATATCTGTCATCTATAGAGTAGACCCACCACAGTCCATATGATATCTGTAACCTTCCATCTGTCATCTATAGAGTAGACCCACCACAGTCCATATGATATCTGTAACCTTCCATCTGTCATCTATAGAGTAGACCCACCACAGTCCATATGATATCTGACACCTTCCATCTGTCATCAATAGAGTAGACCCACCAGTCCATATGATATCTGTAACCTTCCATCTGTCATCTATAGAGTAGACCCACCACAGTCCATATGATATCTGTCATCTATAGAGTAGACCCACCACAGTCCATATGATATCTGTAACCTTCCATCTGTCATCTATAGAGTAGACCCACCACAGTCCATATGATATCTGTAACCTTCCATCTGTCATCTATAGAGTAGACCCACCAGTCCATATGATATCTGTAACCTTCCATCTGTCATCTATAGAGTAGACCCACCACGTCCATATGATATCTGTAACCTTCCATCTGTCATCTATAGAGTAGACCCACCATAGTCCATATTATATCTGTAACCTTCCATCTGTCATCTATAGAGTAGACCCACCACAGTCCATATTATATCTGTAACCTTCCATCTGTCATCTATAGAGTAGACCCACCAGTCCATATGATATCTTTAGCCTTCCATCTGTCATCTATAGAGTAGACCCACCAGTCCATATGATATCTGTAACCTTCCATCTGTCATCTATAGAGTAGACCCACCACAGTCCATATGATATCTGTAACCTTCCATCTGTCATCTATAGAGTAGACCCACCACAGTCCATATGATATCTGTAACCTTCCATCTGTCATCTATAGAGTAGACCCACCACAGTCCATATGATATCTGTAACCTTCCATCTGTCATCTATAGAGTAGACCCACCACAGTCCATATGATATCTGTAACCTTCCATCTGTCATCTATAGAGTAGACCCACCACAGTCCATATGATATCTGTAACCTTCCATCTGTCATCTATAGAGTAGACCCACCACAGTCCATATGATATCTGTAACCTTCCATCTGTCATCTATAGAGTAGACCCACCACAGTCCATATGATATCTGACACCTTCCATCTGTCATCTATAGAGTAGACCCACCAGTCCATATGATATCTGTAACCTTCCATCTGTCATCTATAGAGTAGACCCACCACAGTCCATATGATATCTGTCATCTATATAGAGTAGACCCACCACAGTCCATATGATATCTGTAACCTTCCATCTGTCATCTATAGAGTAGACCCACCACAGTCCATATGATATCTGTCACCTTCCATCTGTCATCTATAGAGTAGACCCACCAGTCCATATGATATCTGTAACCTTCCATCTGTCATCTATAGAGTAGACCCACCAGTCCATATGATATCTGTAACCTTCCATCTGTCATCTATAGAGTAGACCCACCAGTCCATATGATATCTGTAACCTTCCATCTGTCATCTATAGAGTAGACCCACCACAGTCCATATTATATCTGTAACCTTCCATCTGTCATCTATAGAGTAGACCCACCACAGTCCATATGATATCTGTAACCTTCCATCTGTCATCTATAGAGTAGACCCACCAGTCCATATGATATCTGTAACCTTCCATCTGTCATCTATAGAGTAGACCCACCAGTCCATATGATATCTGTAACCTTCCATCTGTCATCTATAGAGTAGACCCACCATAGTCCATATGATATCTGTAACCTTCCATCTGTCATCTATAGAGTAGACCCACCAGTCCATATGATATCTGTAACCTTCCATCTGTCATCTATAGAGTAGACCCACCACAGTCCGTATGATATCTGTAACCTTCCATCTGTCATCTATAGAGTAGACCCACCAGTCCATATGATATCTTTAGCCTTCCATCTGTCATCTATAGAGTAGACCCACCAGTCCATATGATATCTGTAACCTTCCATCTGTCATCTATAGAGTAGACCCACTACAGTCCATATGATATCTGTAACCTTCCATCTGTCATCTATAGAGTAGACCCACCACAGTCCATATGATATCTGTAACCTTCCATCTGTCATCTATAGAGTAGACCCACCACAGTCCATATGATATCTGTAACCTTCCATCTGTCATCTATAGAGTAGACCCACCAGTCCATATGATATCTGTAACCTTCCATCTGTCATCTATAGAGTAGACCCACCAGTCCATATGATATCTGTAACCTTCCATCTGTCATCTATAGAGTAGACCCACCACAGTCCATATGATATCTGTAACCTTCCATCTGTCATCTATAGAGTAGACCCACCAGTCCATATGATATCTGTAACCTTCCATCTGTCATCTATAGAGTAGACCCGCCACAGTCCATATGATATCTGTAACCTTCCATCTGTCATTTATACATTTTACATTTACATTTTAGTCATTTAGCAGACGCTCTTATCCAGAGCGACTTACAAATTGGTGCATTCACCTATAATATCCAGTGGAACAACCACTTTACAATAGTGCATCTAAATCTTTTAAGGGGGGGGTTAGAAGGATTACTTTATCCTATCCCAGGTATTCCTTGAAGAGGTGGGGTTTCAGGTGTCTCCGGAAGGTGGTGATTGACTCCACTGTCCTGGCATCGTGAGGGAGCTTGTTCCACCATTGGGGTGCCAGAGCAGCGAACAGTTTTGACTGGGCTGAGCGGGAACTGTGCTTCCTCAGAGGTAGGGAGGCGAGCAGGCCAGAGGTGGATGAACGGAGTGCCCTTGTTTGGGTGTAGGGCCTGATCAGAGCCTGAAGGTACGGAGGTGCCGTTCCCCTCACAGCTCCGTAGGCAGGCACCATGGTCTTGTAGCGGATGCGAGCTTCGACTGGAAGCCAGTGGAGAGAGCGGAGGAGCGGGGTGAAGTGAGAGAACTTGGGAAGGTTGAACACCAGACGGGCTGCGGCGTTCTGGATGAGTTGTAGGGGTTTAATGGCACAGGCAGGGGAGCCCAGCCAACAGCGAGTTGCAGTAATCCAGACGGGAGATGACAAGTGCCTGGATTAGGACCTGCGCCGCTTCCTGTGTGAGGCAGGGTCGTACTCTGCGAATGTTGTAGAGCATGAACCTACAGGATCGGGTCACCGCCTTGATGTTGGTGGAGAACGACAGGGTGTTGTCCAGGGTCACGCCAAGGCTCTTAGCACTCTGGGAGGAGGACACAAGGGAGTTGTCAACCGTGATGGCGAGATCATGGAACGGGCAGTCCTTCCCCGGGAGGAAGAGCAGCTCCGTCTTGCCGAGGTTCAGCTTGAGGTGGTGATCCGTCATCCACACTGATATGTCTGCCAGACATGCAGAGATGCGATTCGCCACCTGGTTGTCAGAAGGGGAAAGGAGAAGATTAATTGTGTGTCGTCTGCATAGCAATGATATGAGAGACCATGTGAGGATATGACAGAGCCAAGTGACTTGGTGTATAGCGAGAATAGGAGTGGGCCAAGAACAGAGCCCTGGGGGACACCAGTGGTGAGAGCACGTGGTGCGGAGACAGATTCTCGCCACGCCACCTGGTAGGAGCGACCTGTCAGGTAGGACGCAATCCAAGCGTGCGCGGTGCCGGAGATGCCCAGCTCGGAGAGGGTGGAGAGGAGGATCTGATGGTTCACGGTATCAAAGGCAGCAGATAGGTCTAGAAGGATGAGAGCAGAGGAGAGAGAGTTAGCTTTAGCAGTGCGGAGAGCCTCCGTGACACAGAGAAGAGCAGTCTCAGTTGAATGCCCAGTCTTGAAACCTGACTGATTAGGATCAAGAAGGTCATTCTGAGAGAGATAGCAAGAGAGCTGGCCAAGCACGGCGCGTTCAAGAGTTTTGGAGAGAAAGGAAAGAAGGGATACTGGCCTGTAGTTGTTGACATCGGAGGGATCGAGTGTAGGTTTTTTTCAGAAGGGGGTGCAACTCTCGCTCTCTTGAAGACGGAAGGGACGTAGCCAGCGGTCAAGGATGCGTTGATGAGCGAGGTGAGGTAGGGGAGAAGGTCTCCGGAAATGGTCTGGAGAAGAGAGGAGGGGATAGGGTCAAGTGGGCAGGTTGTTGGGCGGCCGGCCGTCACAAGACGCGAGAGTTCATCTGGAGAGAGAGGGGAGAAAGAGGTCAAAGCACAGGGTAGGGCAGTGTGAGCAGGACCAGCAGTGTCGTTTGACTTAGCAACGAGGATCGGATGTCGTCAACCTTCTTTTCAAAATGGTTGACGAAGTCATCCGCAGAGAGGGAGGAGGGGGGGAGGGGAGGAGGATTAAGGAGGGAGGAGAAGGTAGCAAAGAGCTTCCTACGGTTAGAGGCAGATGCTTGGAGTTTAGAGTGGTAGAAAGTGGCTTTAGCAGCAGAGACAGAAGAGGAAAATGTAGAGAGGAGGGAGTGAAAGGATGCCAGGTCCGCAGGGGAGGCGAGTTTTCCTCCATTTCCGCTCGGCTGCCCGGAGCCCTGTTCTGTGAGCTCGCAGTGAGTCGTCGAGCCACGGAGCAGGAGGGGAGGACCGAGCCGGCCTGGAGGATAGGGGACAGAGGAAATCAAAGGATGCAGAGAGGGAGGAGAGGAGGGTTGAGGAGGCAGAATCAGGAGATAGGTTGGAGAAGGTTTGAGCAGAGGGAAGAGATGATAGGATGGAAGAGGAGAGAGTAGCGGGAGAGAGAGAGCGAAGGTTGGGACGGCGCAATACCATCCGAGTAGGGGGAGAGTGAGAAGTGTTGGATGAGAGCGAGAGGGAAAAGGATACAAGGTAGTGGTCGGAGACTTGGAGGGGAGTTGCAATGAGATTAGTGGAAGAACAGCATCTAGTAAAGATGAGGTCAAGCGTATTGCCTGCCTTGTGAGTAGGGGGGGAAGGTGAGAGGGTGAGGTCGAAAGAGGAGAGGAGTGGAAAGAAGGAGGCAGAGAGGAATGAGTCGAAGGTAGACGTGGGGAGGTTAAAGTCACCCAGAACTGTGAGAGGTGAGCCATCCTCAGGAAAGGAACTTATCAAGGCGTCAAGCTCATTGATGAACTCTCCAAGGGAACCTGGAGGGCGATAAATGATAAGGATGTTAAGCTTGAAAGGGCTGGTAACTGTGACAGCATGGAATTCAAATGAGGAGATAGACAGATGGGTCAGGGGAGAAAGAGAGAATGTCCACTTGGGAGACATGAGGATTCCAGTGCCACCACCCCGCTGGCTCGATGCTCTAGGGGTATGCGAGAACACGTAGTCAGACGAGGAGAGAGCAGTAGGAGTAGCAGTGTTATCTGTGGTGATCCATGTTTCCGTCAGCGCCAGGAAGTCTAGGGACTGGAGGGTAGCATAGGCTGAGATGAACTCAGCCTTGTTGGCGCAGACCGGCAGTTCCAGAGGCTGCCGGAGACCTGGAACTCCACGTGGGTCGTGCGCGCTGGGACCACCAGGTTAGAGCGGCAGCGGCCACGCGGTGTGGAGCGTTTGTATGGCCTGTGCAGAGGAGAGAGAACAGGGATAGGCGGACACATAGTAGACAAGCTACAGAAGAGGCTACGCTAATGCAAATGAGATTGGAGTGACAAGTGGACTACACGTCTCGAATGTTCAGGAAGTTAAGCTTACGTTGCAAAAATGTTATTGACTAAAATGATACAGTACTGCTGGCTGGTGGAGTAGGCTAGCTAGCAGTGGCTGCGTTGTTGACTTTGAACGTGTAGCTGGCTAGGTAACCTCGGTAGTTTCAGTACTACACCTTGTCATGATACAAAGCAACTTTGTAGCTAGCTAGCTAACATAACACTAATCAAGACGTTCCTTGTAGTGTATTTAGTTTCAACAATGCTGCTCGTCGGTAATAGTTGGCTAGGTTAGGAAAAATGGCGTCGCGGGGACGGAAATAGCTGGCTAGCTAACCTCGATGGCTGGCTAGCTAACAATTATCAATTAACAATTATCAAGCTACGACAAAGACAACTAGGTAGCTCGCTAGGTAACACTGCACTAGTCAAATCGTTCCGTTGTGAAGTATTAGTAACTACAGCGCTGCTAGTCGGTAACGGATGGCTATCTGGCAGTGGGTTAATGATGACTAGGTGTGTTGAGTAAGTCTGGCGCCGCGTCGCGGCTGGCTAGCACACCTCGATAATACTCAAACTCAAGCTACACAATTATCTTAGATACAGAGACAGCACAGACAACTATGTAGCTGGCTAACTAACACTAACACCACACTAATCAAGTCGTTGCGTTGTAATGTAATAGTTTCTGCGGTGCTGTTAGTCGGTAGAAGTTGGCTAGCTAACAGTGATGACTAGCTAGCTAGCAGCTAGCAGTGTTGACTACGTTAGGAGGACGAAGATAGCTAGCCTCGATAATTACTCAGTTACTCTAAACTACACAATTATCTTTGATACAAAGACGGCTATGTAGCTAGCTAAGAAGAATTGCTCAGATCAAACAAATCAAGCCGTTGTAATGTAGCGAAGTGGAATATTACCTGTGGAGCGAAGCGTGGTGCGACTGCTCGCTCCAAACCGGAAGTCAAAAGGCAGAGTAGACCCACCAGTCCATATGATATCTGTAACCTTCCATCTGTCATCTATAGAGTAGACCCACCAGTCCATATGATATCTGTAACCTTCCATCTGTCATCTATAGAGTAGACCCACCAGTCCATATGATATCTGTAACCTTCCATCTGTCATCTATAGAGTAGACCCACCAGTCCATATGATATCTGTAACCTTCCATCTGTCATCTATAGAGTAGACCCACCACAGTCCATATGATATCTGTAACCTTCCATCTGTCATCTATAGAGTAGACCCACCAGTCCATATGATATCTGTAACCATCCATCTGTCATCTATAGAGTAGGCCCACCACAGTCCATATGATATCAGTCATCTATAGAGTAGACCCACCACAGTCCATATGATATCTGTAACCTTCCATCTGTCATCTATAGAGTAGACCCACCACAGTCCATATGATATCTGTTACCTTCCATCTGTCATCTATAGAGTAGGCCCACCACAGTCCATATGATATCAGTCATCTATAGAGTAGACCCACCACAGTCCATATGATATCTGTAACCTTCCATCTGTCATCTATAGAGTAGACCCACCACAGTCCATATGATATCAGTCATCTATAGAGTAGACCCACCACAGTCCATATGATATCTGACACCTTCCATCTGTCATCAATAGAGTAGACCCACCAGTCCATATGATATCTGTAACCTTCCATCTGTCATCTATAGAGTAGACCCACCACAGTCCATATGATATCTGTCATCTATAGAGTAGACCCACCACAGTCCATATGATATCTGTAACCTTCCATCTGTCATCTATAGAGTAGACCCACCACAGTCCATATGATATCTGACACCTTCCATCTGTCATCAATAGAGTAGACCCACCAGTCCATATATCTGTAACCTTCCATCTGTCATCTATAGAGTAGACCCACCAGTCCATATGATATCTGTAACCTTCCATCTGTCATCTATAGAGTAGACCCACCATAGTCCATATTATATCTGTAACCTTCCATCTGTCATCTATAGAGTAGACCCACCACAGTCCATATGATATCTGTAACCTTCCATCTGTCATCTATAGATTAGACCCAACAGTCCATATGATATCTTTAGCCTTCCATCTGTCATCTATAGAGTAGACCCACCAGTCCATATGATATCTGTAACCTTCCATCTGTCATCTATAGAGTAGACCCACCACAGTCCATATGATATCTGTAACCTTCCATCTGTCATCTATAGAGTAGACCCACCACAGTCCATATGATATCTGTAACCTTCCATCTGTCATCTATAGAGTAGACCCACCACAGTCCATATGATATCTGTCACCTTCCATCTGTCATCTATAGAGTAGACCCACCACAGTCCATATGATATCTGACACCTTCCATCTGTCATCAATAGAGTAGACCCACCAGTCCATATGATATCTGTATCCTTCCATCTGTCATCTATAGAGTAGACCCACCACAGTCCATATGATATCTGTAACCTTCCATCTGTCATCTATAGAGTAGACCCACCACAGTCCATATGATATCTGTAACCTTCCATCTGTCATCTATAGAGTAGACCCACCACAGTCCATATGATATCTGTAACCTTCCATCTGTCATCTATAGAGTAGACCCACCAGTCCATATGATATCTGTAACCTTCCATCTGTCATCTATAGAGTAGACCCACCACAGTCCATATGATATCTGTAACCTTCCATCTGTCATCTATAGAGTAGACCCACCACAGTCCATATGATATCTGACACCTTCCATCTGTCATCAATAGAGTAGACCCACCAGTCCATATATCTGTAACCTTCCATCTGTCATCTATAGAGTAGACCCACCAGTCCATATGATATCTGTAACCTTCCATCTGTCATCTATAGAGTAGACCCACCAGTCCATATGATATCTGTAACCTTCCATCTGTCATCTATAGAGTAGACCCACCATAGTCCATATGATATCTGTAACCTTCCATCTGTCATCTATAGAGTAGACCCACCAGTCCATATGATATCTGTAACCTTCCATCTGTCATCTATAGAGTAGACCCACCACAGTCCATATGATATCTGTAACCTTCCATCTGTCATCTATAGAGTAGACCCACCAGTCCATATGATATCTTTAGCCTTCCATCTGTCATCTATAGAGTAGACCCACCAGTCCATATGATATCTGTAACCTTCCATCTGTCATCTATAGAGTAGACCCACCACAGTCCATATGATATCTGTAACCTTCCATCTGTCATCTATAGAGTAGACCCACCACAGTCCATATGATATCTGTAACCTTCCATCTGTCATCTATAGAGTAGACCCACCACAGTCCATATGATATCTGTAACCTTCCATCTGTCATCTATAGAGTAGACCCACCAGTCCATATGATATCTGTAACCTTCCATCTGTCATCTATAGAGTAGACCCACCACAGTCCATATGATATCTGTAACCTTCCATCTGTCATCTATAGAGTAGACCCACCACAGTCCATATGATATCTGTAACCTTCCATCTGTCATCTATAGAGTAGACCCACCACAGTCCATATGATATCTGTAACCTTCCATCTGTCATCTATAGAGTAGACCCACCAGTCCATATGATATCTGTAACCTTCCATCTGTCATCTATAGAGTAGACCCACCAGTCCATATGATATCTGTAACCTTCCATCTGTCATCTATAGAGTAGACCCACCACAGTCCGTATGATATCTGTAACCTTCCATCTGTCATCTATAGAGTAGACCCACCACAGTCCATATGATATCTGTCATCTATAGAGTAGACCCACCACAGTCCATATGATATCTGTAACCTTCCATCTGTCATCTATAGAGTAGACCCACCACAGTCCATATGATATCTGTAACCTTCCATCTGTCATCTATAGAGTAGACCCACCACAGTACATATGATATCAGTCATCTATAGAGTAGGCCCACCACAGTCCATATGATATCAGTCATCTATAGAGTAGACCCACCACAGTCCATATGATATCTGTAACCTTCCATCTGTCATCTATAGAGTAGACCCACCACAGTCCATATGATATCTGACACCTTCCATCTGTCATCAATAGAGTAGACCCACCAGTCCATATGATATCTGTAACCTTCCATCTGTCATCTATAGAGTAGACCCACCACAGTCCATATGATATCTGTAACCTTCCGTCTGTCATCTATAGAGTAGACCCACCACAGTCCATATGATATCTGACACCTTCCATCTGTCATCAAAAGAGTAGACCCACCAGTCCATATGATATCTGTAACCTTCCATCTGTCATCTATAGAGTACACCCACCACAGTCCATATGATATCTGTCATCTATAGAGTAGACCCACCACAGTCCATATGATATCTGTAACCTTCCATCTGTCATCTATAGAGTAGACCCACCAGTCCATATGATATCTGTAACCTTCCATCTGTCATCTATAGAGTAGACCCACCAGTCCATATGATATCTGTAACCTTCCATCTGTCATCTATAGAGTAGACCCACCAGTCCATATGATATCTGTAACCTTCCATCTGTCATCTATAGAGTAGACCCACAGTCCATATAATATCTGTAACCTTCCATCTGTCATCTATAGAGTAGACCCACCAGTCCATATGATATCTGTAACCTTCCATCTGTCATCTATAGAGTAGACCCACCAGTCCATATGATATCTGTAACCTTCCATCTGTCATCTATAGAGGAGACCCACCAGTCCATATGATATCTGTAACCTTCCATCTGTCATCTATAGAGTAGACCCACCAGTCCATATGATATCTGTAACCTTCCATCTGTCATCTATAGAGGAGACCCACCAGTCCATATGATATCTGTAACCTTCCATCTGTCATCTATAGAGTAGACCCACTACAGTCCATATGATATCTGTAACCTTCCATCTGTCATCTATAGAGTAGACCCACCAGTCCATATGATATCTGTAACCTTCCATCTGTCATCTATAGAGTAGACCCACCAGTCCATATGATATCTGTAACCTTCCATCTGTCATCTATAGAGTAGACCCACCACAGTCCATATGATATCTGTAACCTTCCATCTGTCATCTATAGAGTAGACCCACCAGTCCATATGATATCTGTAACCTTCCATCTGTCATCTATAGAGTAGACCCACCACAGTCCATATGATATCTGTAACCTTCCATCTGTCATCTATAGAGTAGACCCACCAGTCCATATGATATCTTTAGCCTTCCATCTGTCATCTATAGAGTAGACCCACCAGTCCATATGATATCTGTAACCTTCCATCTGTCATCTATAGAGTAGACCCACCACAGTCCATATGATATCTGTAACCTTCCATCTGTCATCTATAGAGTAGACCCACCACAGTCCATATGATATCTGTAACCTTCCATCTGTCATCTATAGAGTAGACCCAGCACAGTCCATATGATATCTGTAACCTTCCATCTGTCATCTATAGAGTAGACCCACCAGTCCATATGATATCTGTAACCTTCCATCTGTCATCTATAGAGTAGACCCACCAGTCCATATGATATCTGTAACCTTCCATCTGTCATCTATAGAGTAGACCCACCACAGTCCGTATGATATCTGTAACCTTCCATCTGTCATCTATAGAGTAGACCCACCACAGTCCATATGATATCTGTCATCTATAGAGTAGACCCACCACAGTCCATATGATATCTGTAACCTTCCATCTGTCATCTATAGAGTAGACCCACCAGTCCATATGATATCTGTAACCTTCCATCTGTCATCTATAGAGTAGACCCACCAGTCCATATGATATCTGTAACCTTCCATCTGTCATCTATAGAGTAGACCCACCACAGTCCATATGATATCTGTCATCTATAGAGTAGACCCACCACAGTCCATATGATATCTGTAACCTTCCATCTGTCATCTATAGAGTAGACCCACCACAGTCCATATGATATCTGTAACCTTCCATCTGTCATCTATAGAGTAGACCCACCACAGTACATATGATATCAGTCATCTATAGAGTAGGCCCACCACAGTCCATATGATATCAGTCATCTATAGAGTAGACCCACCACAGTCCATATGATATCTGTAACCTTCCATCTGTCATCTATAGAGTAGACCCACCACAGTCCATATGATATCTGTCATCTATAGAGTAGACCCACCACAGTCCATATGATATCTGTAACCTTCCATCTGTCATCTATAGAGTAGACCCACCACAGTCCATATGATATCTGTAACCTTCCATCTGTCATCTATAGAGTAGACCCACCAGTCCATATGATATCTGTAACCTTCCATCTGTCATCTATAGAGTAGACCCACCACAGTCCATATGATATCTGTAACCTTCCATCTGTCATCTATAGAGTAGACCCACCACGTCCATATGATATCTGTAACCTTCCATCTGTCATCTATAGAGTAGACCCACCACAGTCCATATGATATCTTTAACCTTCCATCTGTCATCTATAGAGTAGACCCACCACAGTCCGTATGATATCTGTAACCTTCCATCTGTCATCTATAGAGTAGACCCACCACAGTCCGTATGATATCTGTAACCTTCCATCTGTCATCTATAGAGTAGACCCACCACAGTCCATATGATATCTGTTCTCCATCTATAGAGTAGACCCACCACAGTCCATATGATATCTGTAACCTTCCATCTGTCATCTATAGAGTAGACCCACCACAGTCCATATGATATCTGTAACCTTCCATCTGTCATCTATAGAGTAGACCCACCACAGTCCATATGATATCTGTAACCTTCCATCTGTCATCTATAGAGTAGACCCACCAGTCCATATGATATCTGTAACCTTCCATCTGTCATCTATAGAGTAGACCCACCACAGTCCATATGATATCTGTAACCTTCCATCTGTCATCTATAGAGTAGACCCACCAGTCCATATGATATCTGTAACCTTCCATCTGTCATCTATAGAGTAGACCCACCACAGTCCGTATGATATCTGTAACCTTCCATCTGTCATCTATAGAGTAGACCCACCACAGTCCGTATGATATCTGTAACCTTCCATCTGTCATCTATAGAGTAGACCCACCACAGTCCATATGATATCTGTACCATCTATAGAGTAGACCCACCACAGTCCGTATGATATCTGTAACCTTCCATCTGTCATCTATAGAGTAGACCCACCACAGTCCATATGATATCTGTAACCTTCCATCTGTCATCTATAGAGTAGACCCACCACAGTACATATGATATCAGTCATCTATAGAGTAGGCCCACCACAGTCCATATGATATCAGTCATCTATAGAGTAGACCCACCACAGTCCATATGATATCTGTAACCTTCCATCTGTCATCTATAGAGTAGACCCACCACAGTCCATATGATATCTGACACCTTCCATCTGTCATCAATAGAGTAGACCCACCAGTCCATATGATATCTGTAACCTTCCATCTGTCATCTATAGAGTAGACCCACCACAGTCCATATGATATCTGTAACCTTCCATCTGTCATCTATAGAGTAGACCCACCACAGTCCATATGATATCTGACACCATCCATCTGTCATCAATAGAGTAGACCCACCAGTCCATATGATATCTGTAACCTTCCATCTGTCATCTATAGAGTAGACCCACCACAGTCCATATGATATCTGACACCTTCCATCTGTCATCAATAGAGTAGACCCACCAGTCCATATATCTGTAACCTTCCATCTGTCATCTATAGAGTAGACCCACCAGTCCATATGATATCTGTAACCTTCCATCTGTCATCTATAGAGTAGACCCACCACAGTCCATATGATATCTGTAACCTTCCATCTGTCATCTATAGAGTAGACCCACCACAGTCCATATGATATCTGTAACCTTCCATCTGTCATCTATAGAGTAGACCCACCACAGTCCATATGATATCTGTAACCTTCCATCTGTCATCTATAGAGTAGACCCACCACAGTCCATATGATATCTGACACCTTCCATCTGTCATCTATAGAGTAGACCCACCAGTCCATATATCTGTAACCTTCCATCTGTCATCTATAGAGTAGACCCACCACAGTCCATATGATATCTGTAACCTTCCATCTGTCATCTATAGAGTAGACCCACCACAGTCCATATGATATCTGACACCTTCCATCTGTCATCAATAGAGTAGACCCACCAGTCCATATATCTGTAACCTTCCATCTGTCATCTATAGAGTAGACCCACCAGTCCATATGATATCTGTAACCTTCCATCTGTCATCTATAGAGTAGACCCACCAGTCCATATGATATCTGTAACCTTCCATCTGTCATCTATAGAGTAGACCAACCATAGTCCATATTATATCTGTAACCTTCCATCTGTCATCTATAGAGTAGACCCACCACAGTCCATATGATATCTTTAGCCTTCCATCTGTCATCTATAGAGTAGACCCACCAGTCCATATGATATCTGTAACCTTCCATCTGTCATCTATAGAGTAGACCCACTACAGTCCATATGATATCTGTAACCTTCCATCTGTCATCTATAGAGTAGACCCACCACAGTCCATATGATATCTGTAACCTTCCATCTGTCATCTATAGAGTAGACCCACCAGTCCATATGATATCTGTAACCTTCCATCTGTCATCTATAGAGTAGACCCACCAGTCCATATGATATCTGTAACCTTCCATCTGTCATCTATAGAGTAGACCCACCACAGTCCATATGATATCTGTAACCTTCCATCTGTCATCTATAGAGTAGACCCACCAGTCCATATGATATCTTTAGCCTTCCATCTGTCATCTATAGAGTAGACCCACCAGTCCATATGATATCTGTAACCTTCCATCTGTCATCTATAGAGTAGACCCACTACAGTCCATATGATATCTGTAACCTTCCATCTGTCATCTATAGAGTAGACCCACCACAGTCCATATGATATCTGTAACCTTCCATCTGTCATCTATAGAGTAGACCCACCAGTCCATATGATATCTGTAACCTTCCATCTGTCATCTATAGAGTAGACCCACCACAGTCCATATGATATCTGTAACCTTCCATCTGTCATCTATAGAGTAGACCCACCAGTCCATATGATATCTTTAGCCTTCCATCTGTCATCTATAGAGTAGACCCACCAGTCCATATGATATCTGTAACCTTCCATCTGTCATCTATAGAGTAGACCCACTACAGTCCATATGATATCTGTAACCTTCCATCTGTCATCTATAGAGTAGACCCACCACAGTCCATATGATATCTGTAACCTTCCATCTGTCATCTATAGAGTAGACCCACCACAGTCCATATGATATCTGTAACCTTCCATCTGTCATCTATAGAGTAGACCCACCAGTCCATATGATATCTGTAACCTTCCATCTGTCATCTATAGAGTAGACCCACCAGTCCATATGATATCTGTAACCTTCCATCTGTCATCTATAGAGTAGACCCACCACAGTCCATATGATATCTGTAACCTTCCATCTGTCATCTATAGAGTAGACCCACCAGTCCATATGATATCTGTAACCTTCCATCTGTCATCTATAGAGTAGACCCGCCACAGTCCATATGATATCTGTAACCTTCCATCTGTCATTTATAGAGTAGACCCACCACAGTCCATATGATATCAGTCATCTATAGAGTAGACCCACCACAGTCCATATGATATCTGACACCTTCCATCTGTCATCAATAGAGTAGACCCACCAGTCCATATGATATCTGTAACCTTCCATCTGTCATCTATAGAGTAGACCCACCACAGTCCATATGATATCTGTCATCTATAGAGTAGGCCCACCACAGTCCATATGATATCAGTCATCTATAGAGTAGGCCCACCACAGTCCATATGATATCTGTCATCTATAGAGTAGACCCACCACAGTCCATATGATATCTGTAACCTTCCATCTGTCATCTATAGAGTAGACCCACCACAGTCCGTATGATATCTGTAACCTTCCATCTGTCATCTATAGAGTAGACCCACCACAGTCCATATGATATCTGTAACCTTCCATCTGTCATCTATAGAGTAGACCCACCACAGTCCATATGATATCTGTCATCTATAGAGTAGGCCCACCACAGTCCATATGATATCAGTCATCTATAGAGTAGGCCCACCACAGTCCATATGATATCTGTCATCTATAGAGTAGACCCACCACAGTCCATATGATATCTGTAACCTTCCATCTGTCATCTATAGAGTAGGCCCACCACAGTCCATATGATATCAGTCATCTATAGAGTAGACCCACCACAGTCCATATGATATCTGTAACCTTCCATCTGTCATCTATAGAGTAGACCCACCACAGTCCATATGATATCAGTCATCTATAGAGTAGGCCCACCACAGTCCATATGATATCAGTCATCTATAGAGTAGACCCACCACAGTCCATATGATATCTGTAACCTTCCATCTGTCATCTATAGAGTAGACCCACCAGTCCATATGATATCTGTAACCTTCCATCTGTCATCTATAGAGTAGACCCACCAGTCCATATGATATCTGTAACCTTCCATCTGTCATCTATAGAGTAGACCCACCACAGTCCATATGATATCTGTAACCTTCCATCTGTCATCTATAGAGTAGACCCACCACAGTCCATATGATATCTGTAACCTTCCATCTGTCATCTATAGAGTAGACCCACCACAGTCCATATGATATCTGTAACCTTCCATCTGTCATCTATAGAGTAGACCCACCACAGTCCATATGATATCTGTCATCTATAGAGTAGGCCCACCACAGTCCATATGATATCAGTCATCTATAGAGTAGGCCCACCACAGTCCATATGATATCTGTCATCTATAGAGTAGACCCACCACAGTCCATATGATATCTGTAACCTTCCATCTGTCATCTATAGAGTAGACCCACCACAGTCCATATGATATCAGTCATCTATAGAGTAGACCCACCACAGTCCATATGATATCTGTAACCTTCCATCTGTCATCTATAGAGTAGACCCACCACAGTCCATATGATATCAGTCATCTATAGAGTAGGCCCACCACAGTCCATATGATATCAGTCATCTATAGAGTAGACCCACCACAGTCCATATGATATCTGTAACCTTCCATCTGTCATCTATAGAGTAGACCCACCACAGTCCATATGATATCTGTAACCTTCCATCTGTCATCTATAGAGTAGACCCACCAGTCCATATGATATCTGTAACCTTCCATCTGTCATCTATAGAGTAGACCCACCATAGTCCATATGATATCTGTAACCTTCCATCTGTCATCTATAGAGTAGACCCACCAGTCCATATAATATCTGTAACCTTCCATCTGTCATCTATAGAGTAGACCCACCAGTCCATATGATATCTGTAACCTTCCATCTGTCATCTATAGAGGAGACCCACCAGTCCATATGATATCTGTAACCTTCCATCTGTCATCTATAGAGTAGACCCACCAGTCCATATGATATCTGTAACCTTCCATCTGCCATCTATAGAGTAGACCCACCACAGTCCGTATGATATCTGTAACCTTCCATCTGTCATCTATAGAGTAGACCCACCACAGTCCGTATGATATCTGTAACCTTCCATCTGTCATCTATAGAGTAGACCCACCACAGTCCATATGATATCTGTCATCTATAGAGTAGACCCACCACAGTCCATATGATATCTGTAACCTTCCATCTGTCATCTATAGAGTAGACCCACCACAGTCCATATGATATCTGTAACCTTCCATCTGTCATCTATAGAGTAGACCCACCACAGTACATATGATATCTGTCATCTATAGAGTAGGCCCACCACAGTCCATATGATATCAGTCATCTATAGAGTAGGCCCACCACAATCCATATGATATCTGTCATCTATAGAGTAGACCCACCACAGTCCATATGATATCTGTAACCTTCCATCTGTCATCTATAGAGTAGACCCACCACAGTCCGTATGATATATGTAACCTTCCATCTGTCATCTATAGAGTAGACCCACCACAGTCCGTATGATATCTGTAACCTTCCATCTGTCATCTATAGAGTAGACCCACCACAGTCCATATGATATCTGTCATCTATAGAGTAGGCCCACCACAGTCCATATGATATCAGTCATCTATAGAGTAGGCCCACCACAGTCCATAGGATATCAGTCATCTATAGAGTAGACCCACCACAGTCCATATGATATCTCTAACCTTCCATCTGTCATCTATAGAGTAGACCCACCACAGTCCATATGATATCTAACCTTCCATCTGTCATCTATAGAGTAGACCCACCAGTCCATATGATATCTGTAACCTTCCATCTGTCATCTATAGAGTAGACCCACCAGTCCATATGATATCTGTAACCTTCCATCTGTCATCTATAGAGTAGACCCACCACAGTCCATATGATATCTGTAACCTTCCATCTGTCATCTATAGAGTAGACCCACCACAGTCCATATGATATCTGTCATCTATAGAGTAGGCCCACCACAGTCCATATGATATCAGTCATCTATAGAGTAGGCCCACCACAGTCCATATGATATCTGTCATCTATAGAGTAGACCCACCACAGTCCATATGATATCTGTAACCTTCCATCTGTCATCTATAGAGTAGGCCCACCACAGTCCATATGATATCAGTCATCTATAGAGTAGACCCACCACAGTCCATATGATATCTGTAACCTTCCATCTGTCATCTATAGAGTAGACCCACCACAGTCCATATGATATCTGTTCAGTCATCTATAGAGTAGGCCCACCACAGTCCATATGATATCAGTCATCTATAGAGTAGACCCACCACAGTCCATATGATATCTGTAACCTTCCATCTGTCATCTATAGAGTAGACCCACCACAGTCCATATGATATCTGTAACCTTCCATCTGTCATCTATAGAGTAGACCCACCACAGTCCATATGATATCTGTAACCTTCCATCTGTCATCTATAGAGTAGACCCACCACAGTCCATATGATATCTGTAACCTTCCATCTGTCATCTATAGAGTAGACCCACCACAGTCCATATGATATCTGTAACCTTCCATCTGTCATCTATAGAGTAGACCCACCACAGTCCATATGATATCTGTAACCTTCCATCTGTCATCTATAGAGTAGACCCACCACAGTCCATATGATATCTGTCATCTATAGAGTAGGCCCACCACAGTCCATATGATATCAGTCACCTATAGAGTAGGCCCACCACAGTCCATATGATATCTGTCATCTATAGAGTAGACCCACCACAGTCCATATGATATCTGTAACCTTCCATCTGTCATCTATAGAGTAGACCCACCACAGTCCATATGATATCAGTCATCTATAGAGTAGACCCACCACAGTCCATATGATATCTGTAACCTTCCATCTGTCATCTATAGAGTAGACCCACCACAGTCCATATGATATCAGTCATCTATAGAGTAGACCCACCACAGTCCATATGATATCAGTCATCTATAGAGTAGACCCACCACAGTCCATATGATATCTGTAACCTTCCATCTGTCATCTATAGAGTAGACCCACCAAGTCCATATGATATCTGTAACCTTCCATCTGTCATCTATAGAGTAGACCCACCAGTCCATATGATATCTGTAACCTTCCATCTGTCATCTATAGAGTAGACCCACCACAGTCCATATGATATCTGTAACCTTCCATCTGTCATCTATAGAGTAGACCCACCAGTCCATATAATATCTGTAACCTTCCATCTGTCATCTATAGAGTAGACCCACCAGTCCATATGATATCTGTAACCTTCCATCTGTCATCTATAGAGTAGACCCACCAGTCCATATGATATCTGTAACCTTCCATCTGTCATCTATAGAGTAGACCCACCAGTCCATATGATATCTGTAACCTTCCATCTGCCATCTATAGAGTAGACCCACCACAGTCCATATGATATCTGTAACCTTCCATCTGTCATCTATAGAGTAGACCCACCACAGTCCGTATGATATCTGTAACCTTCCATCTGTCATCTATAGAGTAGACCCACCACAGTCCATATGATATCTGTCATCTATAGAGTAGACCCACCACAGTCCATATGATATCTGTAACCTTCCATCTGTCATCTATAGAGTAGACCCACCACAGTCCATATGATATCTGTAACCTTCCATCTGTCATCTATAGAGTAGACCCACCACAGTACATATGATATCTGTCATCTATAGAGTAGGCCCACCACAGTCCATATGATATCAGTCATCTATAGAGTAGGCCCACCACAATCCATATGATATCTGTCATCTATAGAGTAGACCCACCACAGTCCATATGATATCTGTAACCTTCCATCTGTCATCTATAGAGTAGACCCACCACAGTCCGTATGATATATGTAACCTTCCATCTGTCATCTATAGAGTAGACCCACCAGTCCATATGATATCTGTAACCTTCCATCTGTCATCTATAGAGTAGACCCACCAGTCCATATGATATCTGTAACCTTCCATCTGTCATCTATAGAGTAGACCCACCACAGTCCATATGATATCTGTCATCTATAGAGTAGGCCCACCACAGTCCATATGATATCAGTCATCTATAGAGTAGGCCCACCACAGTCCATATGATATCTGTCATCTATAGAGTAGACCCACCACAGTCCATATGATATCTGTAACCTTCCATCTGTCATCTATAGAGTAGGCCCACCACAGTCCATATGATATCAGTCATCTATAGAGTAGACCCACCACAGTCCATATGATATCTGTAACCTTCCATCTGTCATCTATAGAGTAGACCCACCACAGTCCATATGATATCTGTTACCTTCCATCTGTCATCTATAGAGTAGGCCCACCACAGTCCATATGATATCAGTCATCTATAGAGTAGACCCACCACAGTCCATATGATATCTGTAACCTTCCATCTGTCATCTATAGAGTAGACCCACCACAGTCCATATGATATCAGTCATCTATAGAGTAGACCCACCACAGTCCATATGATATCTGACACCTTCCATCTGTCATCAATAGAGTAGACCCACCAGTCCATATGATATCTGTAACCTTCCATCTGTCATCTATAGAGTAGACCCACCACAGTCCATATGATATCTGTCATCTATAGAGTAGACCCACCACAGTCCATATGATATCTGTAACCTTCCATCTGTCATCTATAGATTAGACCCACCACAGTCCATATGATATCTGACACCTTCCATCTGTCATCAATAGAGTAGACCCACCAGTCCATATATCTGTAACCTTCCATCTGTCATCTATAGAGTAGACCCACCAGTCCATATGATATCTGTAACCTTCCATCTGTCATCTATAGAGTAGACCCACCAGTCCATATGATATCTGTAACCTTCCATCTGTCATCTATAGAGTAGACCCACCATAGTCCATATGATATCTGTAACCTTCCATCTGTCATCTATAGAGTAGACCCACCACAGTCCATATGATATCTGTAACCTTCCATCTGTCATCTATAGAGTAGACCCACCACAGTCCATATGATATCTGTAACCTTCCATCTGTCATCTATAGAGTAGACCCACCACAGTCCATATGATATCTGTAACCTTCCATCTGTCATCTATAGAGTAGACCCACCACAGTCCATATGATATCTGTAACCTTCCATCTGTCATCTATAGAGTAGACCCACCAGTCCATATGATATCTGTAACCTTCCATCTGTCATCTATAGAGTAGACCCACCAGTCCATATGATATCTGTAACCTTCCATCTGTCATCTATAGAGTAGACCCACCACAGTCCATATGATATCTGTAACCTTCCATCTGTCATCTATAGAGTAGACCCACCACAGTCCATATGATATCTGACACCTTCCATCTGTCATCAATAGAGTAGACCCACCAGTCCATATATCTGTAACCTTCCATCTGTCATCTATAGAGTAGACCCACCAGTCCATATGATATCTGTAACCTTCCATCTGTCATCTATAGAGTAGACCCACCACAGTCCATATGATATCAGTCATCTATAGAGTAGACCCACCACAGTCCATATGATATCTGTAACCTTCCATCTGTCATCTATAGAGTAGACCCACCAGTCCATATGATATCTGTTACCTTCCATCTGTCATCTATAGAGTAGGCCCACCACAGTCCATATGATATCAGTCATCTATAGAGTAGACCCACCACAGTCCATATGATATCTGACACCTTCCATCTGTCATCAATAGAGTAGACCCACCAGTCCATATGATATCTGTAACCTTCCATCTGTCATCTATAGAGTAGACCCACCACAGTCCATATGATATCTGTCATCTATATAGTAGACCCACCACAGTCCATATGATATCTGTAACCTTCCATCTGTCATCTATAGAGTAGACCCACCACAGTCCATATGATATCTGACACCTTCCATCTGTCATCAATAGAGTAGACCCACCACAGTCCATATGATATCTGTAACCTTCCATCTGTCATCTATAGAGTAGACCCACCAGTCCATATGATATCTGTTACCTTCCATCTGTCATCTATAGAGTAGGCCCACCACAGTCCATATGATATCAGTCATCTATAGAGTAGACCCACCACAGTCCATATGATATCTGTAACCTTCCATCTGTCATCTATAGAGTAGACCCACCACAGTCCATATGATATCAGTCATCTATAGAGTAGACCCACCACAGTCCATATGATATCTGACACCTTCCATCTGTCATCAATAGAGTAGACCCACCAGTCCATATGATATCTGTAACCTTCCATCTGTCATCTATAGAGTAGACCCACCACAGTCCATATGATATCTGTCATCTATATAGTAGACCCACCACAGTCCATATGATATCTGTAACCTTCCATCTGTCATCTATAGAGTAGACCCACCACAGTCCATATGATATCTGACACCTTCCATCTGTCATCAATAGAGTAGACCCACCAGTCCATATATCTGTAACCTTCCATCTGTCATCTATAGAGTAGACCCACCAGTCCATATGATATCTGTAACCTTCCATCTGTCATCTATAGAGTAGACCCACCACAGTCCATATGATATCTGTAACCTTCCATCTGTCATCTATAGAGTAGACCCAACAGTCCATATGATATCTTTAGCCTTCCATCTGTCATCTATAGAGTAGACCCACCAGTCCATATGATATCTGTAACCTTCCATCTGTCATCTATAGAGTAGACCCACCACAGTCCATATGATATCTGTAACCTTCCATCTGTCATCTATAGAGTAGACCCACCACAGTCCATATGATATCTGTAACCTTCCATCTGTCATCTATAGAGTAGACCCACCACAGTCCATATGATATCTGTCACCTTCCATCTGTCATCTATAGAGTAGACCCACCACAGTCCATATGATATCTGACACCTTCCATCTGTCATCAATAGAGTAGACCCACCAGTCCATATGATATCTGTATCCTTCCATCTGTCATCTATAGAGTAGACCCACCACAGTCCATATGATATCTGTAACCTTCCATCTGTCATCTATAGAGTAGACCCACCAGTCCATATGATATCTGTAACCTTCCATCTGTCATCTATAGAGTAGACCCACCAGTCCATATGATATCTGTAACCTTCCATCTGTCATCTATAGAGTAGACCCACCATAGTCCATATTATATCTGTAACCTTCCATCTGTCATCTATAGAGTAGACCCACCACAGTCCATATGATATCTGTAACCTTCCATCTGTCATCTATAGAGTAGACCCACCAGTCCATATGATATCTTTAGCCTTCCATCTGTCATCTATAGAGTAGACCCACCAGTCCATATGATATCTGTAACCTTCCATCTGTCATCTATAGAGTAGACCCACCACAGTCCATATGATATCTGTAACCTTCCATCTGTCATCTATAGAGTAGACCCACCACTGTCCATATGATATCTGACACCTTCCATCTGTCATCAATAGAGTAGACCCACCAGTCCATATGATATCTGTAACCTTCCATCTGTCATCTATAGAGTAGACCCACCACAGTCCATATGATATCTGACACCTTCCATCTGTCATCAATAGAGTAGACCCACCAGTCCATATATCTGTAACCTTCCATCTGTCATCTATAGAGTAGACCCACCAGTCCATATGATATCTGTAACCTTCCATCTGTCATCTATAGAGTAGACCCACCAGTCCATATGATATCTTTAGCCTTCCATCTGTCATCTATAGAGTAGACCCACCAGTCCATATGATATCTGTAACCTTCCATCTGTCATCTATAGAGTAGACCCACTACAGTCCATATGATATCTGTAACCTTCCATCTGTCATCTATAGAGTAGACCCACCACAGTCCATATGATATCTGTAACCTTCCATCTGTCATCTATAGAGTAGACCCACCAGTCCATATGATATCTGTAACCTTCCATCTGTCATCTATAGAGTAGACCCACCAGTCCATATGATATCTGTAACCTTCCATCTGTCATCTATAGAGTAGACCCACCACAGTCCATATGATATCTGTAACCTTCCATCTGTCATCTATAGAGTAGACCCACCACAGTCCATATGATATCTGACACCTTCCATCTGTCATCAATAGAGTAGACCCACCAGTCCATATTATCTGTAACCTTCCATCTGTCATCTATAGAGTAGACCCACCAGTCCATATGATATCTGTAACCTTCCATCTGTCATCTATAGAGTAGACCCACCAGTCCATATGATATCTGTAACCTTCCATCTGTCATCTATAGAGTAGACCCACCACAGTCCATATGATATCTGTAACCTTCCATCTGTCATCTATAGAGTAGACCCACCAGTCCATATGATATCTGTAACCTTCCATCTGTCATCTATAGAGTAGACCCACCACAGTCCATATGATATCTGTAACCTTCCATCTGTCATCTATAGAGTAGACCCACCACGTCCATTTGATATCTTTAGCCTTCCATCTGTCATCTATAGAGTAGACCCACCAGTCCATATGATATCTGTAACCTTCCATCTGTCATCTATAGAGTAGACCCACTACAGTCCATATGATATCTGTAACCTTCCATCTGTCATCTATAGAGTAGACCCACCACAGTCCATATGATATCTGTAACCTTCCATCTGTCATCTATAGAGTAGACCCACCACAGTCCATATGCTATCTGTAACCTTCCATCTGTCATCTATAGAGTAGACCCACCAGTCCATATTATATCTGTAACCTTCCATCTGTCATCTATAGAGTAGACCCACCAGTCCATATGATATCTGTAACCTTCCATCTGTCATCTATAGAGTAGACCCACCACAGTCCATATGATATCTGTAACCTTCCATCTGTCATCTATAGAGTAGACCCACCAGTCCATATGATATCTGTAACCTTCCATCTGTCATCTATAGAGTAGACCCGCCACAGTCCATATGATATCTGTAACCTTCCATCTGTCATCTATAGAGTAGACCCACCAGTCCATATGATATCTGTAACCTTCCATCTGTCATCTATAGAGTAGACCCACCAGTCCATATGATATCTGTAACCTTCCATCTGTCATCTATAGAGTAGACCCACCAGTCCATATGATATCTGTAACCTTCCATCTGTCATCTATAGAGTAGACCCACCAGTCCATATGATATCTGTAACCTTCCATCTGTCATCTATAGAGTAGACCCACCACAGTCCATATGATATCTGTAACCTTCCATCTGTCATCTATAGAGTAGACCCACCAGTCCATATGATATCTGTAACCTTCCATCTGTCATCTATAGAGTAGACCCACCAGTCCATATGATATCTGTAACCTTCCATCTGTCATCTATAGAGTAGACCCACCACAGTCCATATGATATCAGTCATCTATAGAGTAGACCCACCACAGTCCATATGATATCTGTAACCTTCCATCTGTCATCTATAGAGTAGACCCACCACAGTCCATATGATATCTGTTACCTTCCATCTGTCATCTATAGAGTAGGCCCACCACAGTCCATATGATATCAGTCATCTATAGAGTAGACCCACCACAGTCCATATGATATCTGTAACCTTCCATCTGTCATCTATAGAGTAGACCCACCACAGTCCATATGATATCAGTCATCTATAGAGTAGACCCACCACAGTCCATATGATATCTGACACCTTCCATCTGTCATCAATAGAGTAGACCCACCAGTCCATATGATATCTGTAACCTTCCGTCTGTCATCTATAGAGTAGACCCACCACAGTCCATATGATATCTGACACCTTCCATCTGTCATCAAAAGAGTAGACCCACCAGTCCATATGATATCTGTAACCTTCCATCTGTCATCTATAGAGTACACCCACCACAGTCCATATGATATCTGTCATCTATAGAGTAGACCCACCACAGTCCATATGATATCTGTAACCTTCCATCTGTCATCTATAGAGTAGACCCACCAGTCCATATGATATCTGTAACCTTCCAGCTGTCATCTATAGAGTAGACCCACCATAGTCCATATGATATCTGTAACCTTCCATCTGTCATCTATAGAGTAGACCCACCAGTCCATATAATATCTGTAACCTTCCATCTGTCATCTATAGAGTAGACCCACCAGTCCATATGATATCTGTAACCTTCCATCTGTCATCTATAGAGTAGACCCACCACAGTCCATATGATATCTGTCATCTATAGAGTAGACCCACCACAGTCCATATGATATCTGACACCTTCCATCTGTCATCAAAAGAGTAGACCCACCAGTCCATATGATATCTGTAACCTTCCATCTGTCATCTATAGAGTAGACCCACCACAGTCCATATGATATCTGTCATCTATAGAGTAGACCCACCACAGTCCATATGATATCTGTAACCTTCCATCTGTCATCTATAGAGTAGACCCACCAGTCCATATGATATCTGTAACCTTCCATCTGTCATCTATAGAGTAGACCCACCAGTCCATATGATATCTGTAACCTTCCATCTGTCATCTATAGAGTAGACCCACCACAGTCCATATGATATCTGTAACCTTCCATCTGTCATCTATAGAGTAGACCCACCAGTCCATATAATATCTGTAACCTTCCATCTGTCATCTATAGAGTAGACCCACCAGTCCATATGATATCTGTAACCTTCCATCTGTCATCTATAGAGGAGACCCACCAGTCCATATGATATCTGTAACCTTCCATCTGTCATCTATAGAGTAGACCCACCAGTCCATATGATATCTGTAACCTTCCATCTGTCATCTATAGAGTAGACCCACCACAGTCCATATGATATCTGTAACCTTCCATCTGTCATCTATAGAGTAGACCCACCACGTCCATATAATATCTGTAACCTTCCATCTGTCATCTATAGAGTAGACCCACCAGTCCATATGATATCTGTAACCTTCCATCTGTCATCTATAGAGTAGACCCACCAGTCCATATGATATCTGTAACCTTCCATCTGTCATCTATAGAGTAGACCCACCAGTCCATATGATATCTGTAACCTTCCATCTGTCATCTATAGAGTAGACCCACCACAGTCCGTATGATATCTGTAACCTTCCATCTGTCATCTATAGAGTAGACCCACCACAGTCCATATGATATCTGTCATCTATAGAGTAGACCCACCACAGTCCATATGATATCTGTAACCTTCCATCTGTCATCTATAGAGTAGACCCACCACAGTCCATATGATATCTGTAACCTTCCATCTGTCATCTATAGAGTAGACCCACCACAGTCCATATGATATCTGTCATCTATAGAGTGGACCCACCACAGTCCATATGATATCTGTAACCTTCCATCTGTCATCTATAGAGTAGACCCACCACAATCCGTATGATATATGTAACCTTCCATCTGTCATCTATAGAGTAGACCCACCACAGTCCATATGATATCTGTAACCTTCCATCTGTCATCTATAGAGTAGACCCACCACAGTCCATATGATATCTGTCATCTATAGAGTAGGCCCACCACAGTCCATATGATATCAGTCATCTATAGAGTAGGCCCACCACAGTCCATATGATATCTGTCATCTATAGAGTAGACCCACCACAGTCCATATGATATCTGTAACCTTCCATCTGTCATCTATAGAGTAGGCCCACCACAGTCCATATGATATCAGTCATCTATAGAGTAGACCCACCACAGTCCATATGATATCTGTAACCTTCCATCTGTCATCTATAGAGTAGACCCACCACAGTCCATATGATATCTGACACCTTCCATCTGTCATCAATAGAGTAGACCCACCAGTCCATATAATATCTGTAACCTTCCATCTGTCATCTATAGAGTAGACCCACCACAGTCCATATGATATCTGTAACCTTCCGTCTGTCATCTATAGAGTAGACCCACCACAGTCCATATGATATCTGACACCTTCCATCTGCCATCAATAGAGTAGACCCACCAGTCCATATGATATCTGTAACCTTCCATCTGTCATCTATAGAGTAGACCCACCAGTCCATATGATATCTGTAACCTTCCATCTGTCATCTATAGAGTAGACCCACCAGTCCATATGATATCTGTAACCTTCCATCTGTCATCTATAGAGTAGACCCACCATAGTCCATATGATATCTGTAACCTTCCATCTGTCATCTATAGAGTAGACCCACCAGTCCATATGATATCTGTAACCTTCCATCTGTCATCTATAGAGTAGACCCACCAGTCCATATGATATCTGTAACCTTCCATCTGTCATCTATAGAGGAGACCCACCAGTCCATATGATATCTGTAACCTTCCATCTGTCATCTATAGAGTAGACCCACCAGTCCATATGATATCTGTAACCTTCCATCTGTCATCTATAGAGTACACCCACCACAGTCCATATGATATCTGTCATCTATAGAGTAGACCCACCAGTCCATATGATATATGTAACCTTCCATCTGTCATCTATAGAGTAGACCCACCACAGTCCAAATGATATCAGTCATCTATAGAGTAGACCCACCACAGTCCATATGATATCTGTAACCTTCCATCTGTCATCTATAGAGTAGACCCACCAGTCCATATGATATCTGTAACCTTCCATCTGTCATCTATAGAGTAGACCCACCAGTCCATATGATATCTGTAACCTTCCATCTGTCATCTATAGAGTAGACCCACCATAGTCCATATGATATCTGTAACCTTCCATCTGTCATCTATAGAGTAGACCCACCATAGTCCATATGATATCTGTAACCTTCCATCTGTCATCTATAGAGTAGACCCACCAGTCCATATGATATCTGTAACCTTCCATCTGTCATCTATAGAGGAGACCCACCAGTCCATATGATATCTGTAACCTTCCATCTGTCATTTATAGAGTAGACCCACAGTCCATATGATATCTGTAACCTTCCATCTGTCATCTATAGAGTAGACCCACCACAGTCCGTATGATATCTGTAACCTTCCATCTGTCATCTATAGAGTAGACCCACCACAGTCCGTATGATATCTGTAACCTTCCATCTGTCATCTATAGAGTAGACCCACCACAGTCCATATGATATCTGTCATCTATAGAGTAGACCCACCACAGTCCATATGATATCTGTAACCTTCCATCTGTCATCTATAGAGTAGACCCACCACAGTACATATGATATCTGTCATCTATAGAGTAGGCCCACCACAGTCCATATGATATCTGTCATCTATAGAGTAGACCCACCACAGTCTTTATGATATCTGTAACCTTCCATCTGTCATCTATAGAGTAGACCCACCACAGTCCGTATGATATATGTAACCTTCCATCTGTCATCTATAGAGTAGACCCACCACAGTCCATATGATATCTGTAACCTTCCATCTGTCATCTATAGAGTAGACCCACCACAGTACATATATATCTGTCATCTATAGAGTAGGCCCACCACAGTCCATATGATATCAGTCATCTATAGAGTAGGCCCACCACAGTCCATATGATATCTGTCATCTATAGAGTAGACCCACCACAGTCCATATGATATCTGTAACCTTCCATCTGTCATCTATAGAGTAGGCCCACCACAGTCCATATGATATCAGTCATCTATAGAGTAGACCCACCACAGTCCATATGATATCTGTTACCTTCCATCTGTCATCTATAGAGTAGGCCCACCA
Source organism: Salmo salar (assembly GCF_905237065.1). NCBI lineage: Eukaryota > Metazoa > Chordata > Actinopteri > Salmoniformes > Salmonidae > Salmo > Salmo salar. The sequence continues at coordinate 44,716,980 of NC_059452.1, forward strand.
CAGTCCATATGATATCAGTCATCTATAGAGTAGACCCACCACAGTCCATATGATATCTTTAACCTTCCATCTGTCATCTATAGAGTAGACCCACCACAGTCCATATGATATCAGTCATCTATAGAGTAGGCCCACCACAGTCCATATGATATCAGTCATCTATAGAGTAGACCCACCACAGTCCATATGATATCTGTAACCTTCCATCTGTCATCTATAGAGTAGACCCACCACAGTCCATATGATATCTGTAACCTTCCATCTGTCATCTATAGAGTAGACCCACCACAGTCCATATGATATCTGTAACCTTCCATCTGTCATCTATAGAGTAGACCCACCACAGTCCATATGATATCTGTAACCTTCCATCTGTCATCTATAGAGTAGACCCACCAGTCCATATGATATCTGTAACCTTCCATCTGTCATCTATAGAGTAGACCCACCAGTCCATATGATATCTGTAACCTTCCATCTGTCATCTATAGAGTAGACCCACCAGTCCATATGATATCTGTAACCTTCCATCTGTCATCTATAGAGTAGACCCACCACAGTCCATATGATATCTGTAACCTTCCATCTGTCATCTATAGAGTAGACCCACCACAGTCCGTATGATATCTGTAACCTTCCATCTGTCATCTATAGAGTAGACCCACCACAGTCCATATGATATCTGTCATCTATAGAGTAGACCCACCACAGTCCATATGATATCTGTAACCTTCCATCTGTCATCTATAGAGTAGACCCACCACAGTCCATATGATATCTGTAACCTTCCATCTGTCATCTATAGAGTAGACCCACCACAGTCCATATGATATCTGTCATCTATAGAGTGGACCCACCACAGTCCATATGATATCTGTAACCTTCCATCTGTCATCTATAGAGTAGACCCACCACAATCCATATGATATCTGTAACCTTCCATCTGTCATCTATAGAGTAGACCCACCACAGTCCATATGATATCTGTAACCTTCCATCTGTCATCTATAGAGTAGACCCACCACAGTCCATATGATATCTGTCATCTTATAGAGTAGACCCACCACAGTCCATATGATATCAGTCATCTATAGAGTAGGCCCACCACAGTCCATATGATATCTGTCATCTATAGAGTAGACCCACCACAGTCCATATGATATCTGTAACCTTCCATCTGTCATCTATAGAGTAGGCCCACCACAGTCCATATGATATCCTATGTCATCTATAGAGTAGACCCACCACAGTCCATATGATATCTGTAACCTTCCATCTGTCATCTATAGAGTAGACCCACCACAGTCCATATGATATCTGTCACCTTCCATCTGTCATCTATAGAGTAGACCCACCAGTCCATATGATATCTGTAACCTTCCATCTGTCATCTATAGAGTAGACCCACCACAGTCCATATGATATCTGTAACCTTCCGTCTGTCATCTATAGAGTAGACCCACCACAGTCCATATGATATCTGACACCTTCCATCTGCCATCAATAGAGTAGACCCACCAGTCCATATGATATCTGTAACCTTCCATCTGTCATCTATAGAGTAGACCCACCAGTCCATATGATATCTGTAACCTTCCATCTGTCATCTATAGAGTAGACCCACCAGTCCATATGATATCTGTAACCTTCCATCTGTCATCTATAGAGTAGACCCACCACAGTCCATATGATATCTGTAACCTTCCATCTGTCATCTATAGAGTAGACCCACCAAGTCCATATGATATCTGTAACCTTCCATCTGTCATCTATAGAGTAGACCCACCAGTCCATATGATATCTGTAACCTTCCATCTGTCATCTATAGAGTAGACCCACCAGTCCATATGATATCTGTAACCTTCCATCTGTCATCTATAGAGTAGACCCACCAGTCCATATGATATCTGTAACCTTCCATCTGTCATCTATAGAGTACACCCACCACAGTCCATATGATATCTGTCATCTATAGAGTAGACCCACCAGTCCATATGATATCTGTAACCTTCCATCTGTCATCTATAGAGTAGACCCACCACAGTCCATATGATATCAGTCATCTATAGAGTAGACCCACCACAGTCCATATGATATCTGTAACCTTCCATCTGTCATCTATAGAGTAGACCCACCACAGTCCATATGATATCTGTAACCTTCCATCTGTCATCTATAGAGTAGACCCACCATAGTCCATATGATATCTGTAACCTTCCATCTGTCATCTATAGAGTAGACCCACCATAGTCCATATGATATCTGTAACCTTCCATCTGTCATCTATAGAGTAGACCCACCAGTCCATATGATATCTGTAACCTTCCATCTGTCATCTATAGAGTAGACCCACCACAGTCCATATGATATCTGTAACCTTCCATCTGTCATCTATAGAGTAGACCCACCAGTCCATATGATATCTGTAACCTTCCATCTGTCATCTATAGAGTAGACCCACCACAGTCCGTATGATATCTGTAACCTTCCATCTGTCATCTATAGAGTAGACCCACCACAGTCCATATGATATCTGTAACCTTCCATCTGTCATCTATAGAGTAGACCCCCCACAGTCCATATGATATCTGTACCTCACATCTATAGAGTAGACCCACCACAGTCCATATGATATCTGTAACCTTCCATCTGTCATCTATAGAGTAGACCCACCACAGTACATATGATATCTGTCATCTATAGAGTAGGCCCACCACAGTCCATATGATATCTGTCATCTATAGAGTAGACCCACCACAGTCCATATGATATCTGTAACCTTCCATCTGTCATCTATAGAGTAGACCCACCACAGTCCGTATGATATCTGTAACCTTCCATCTGTCATCTATAGAGTAGACCCACCACAGTCCATATGATATCTGTAACCTTCCATCTGTCATCTATAGAGTAGACCCACCACAGTCCATATGATATCTGTCATCTATAGAGTAGGCCCACCACAGTCCATATGATATCAGTCATCTATAGAGTAGGCCCACCACAGTCCATATGATATCTGTCATCTATAGAGTAGACCCACCACAGTCCATATGATATCTGTAACCTTCCATCTGTCATCTATAGAGTAGACCCACCACAGTCCATATGATATCAGTCATCTATAGAGTAGGCCCACCACAGTCCATATGATATCTGTTACCTTCCATCTGTCATCTATAGAGTAGGCCCACCACAGTCCATATGATATCAGTCATCTATAGAGTAGACCCACCACAGTCCATATGATATCTTTAACCTTCCATCTGTCATCTATAGAGTAGACCCACCACAGTCCATATGATATCAGTCATCTATAGAGTAGGCCCACCACAGTCCATATGATATCAGTCATCTATAGAGTAGACCCACCACAGTCCATATGATATCTGTAACCTTCCATCTGTCATCTATAGAGTAGACCCACCACAGTCCATATGATATCTGTAACCTTCCATCTGTCATCTATAGAGTAGACCCACCACAGTCCATATGATATCTGTAACCTTCCATCTGTCATCTATAGAGTAGACCCACCACAGTCCATATGATATCTGTAACCTTCCATCTGTCATCTATAGAGTAGACCCACCACAGTCCATATGATATCAGTCATCTATAGAGTAGGCCCACCACAGTCCATAGGATATCAGTCATCTATAGAGTAGACCCACCACAGTCCATATGATATCTGTAACCTTCCATCTGTCATCTATAGAGTAGACCCACCACAGTCCATATGATATCTAACCTTCCATCTGTCATCTATAGAGTAGACCCACCACAGTCCATATGATATCTGTAACCTTCCATCTGTCATCTATAGAGTAGACCCACCACAGTCCGTATGATATCTGTAACCTTCCATCTGTCATCTATAGAGTAGACCCACCACAGTCCATATGATATCTGTAACCTTCCATCTGTCATCTATAGAGTAGACCCACCACAGTCCATATGATATCTGTCATCTATAGAGTAGACCCACCACAGTCCATATGATATCTGTAACCTTCCATCTGTCATCTATAGAGTAGACCCACCACAGTCCATATGATATCACGTCATCTATAGAGTAGGCCCACCACAGTCCATATGATATCAGTCATCTATAGAGTAGACCCACCACAGTCCATATGATATCTGTAACCTTCCATCTGTCATCTATAGAGTAGACCCACCACAGTCCATATGATATCTGTAACCTTCCATCTGTCATCTATAGAGTAGACCCACCACAGTCCATATGATATCTGTAACCTTCCATCTGTCATCTATAGAGTAGGCCCACCACAGTCCATATGATATCTGTAACCTTCCATCTGTCATCTATAGAGTAGACCCACCACAGTCCATATGATATCAGTCATCTATAGAGTAGGCCCACCACAGTCCATAGGATATCAGTCATCTATAGAGTAGACCCACCACAATCCATATGATATCTGTAACCTTCCATCTGTCATCTATAGAGTAGACCCACCACAGTCCATATGATATCTGTAACCTTCCATCTGTCATCTATAGAGTAGACCCACCAGTCCATATGATATCTGTAACCTTCCATCTGTCATCTATAGAGTAGACCCACCACAGTCCATATGATATCTGTAACCTTCCATCTGTCATCTATAGAGTAGACCCACCACAGTCCATATGATATCTGTAACCTTCCATCTGTCATCTATAGAGTAGACCCACCACAGTCCATATGGTATCTGTAACCTTCCATCTGTCATCTATAGAGTAGACCCACCACAGTCCATATGATATCTGTCCATCTATAGAGTAGACCCACCACAGTCCATATGATATCTGTAACCTTCCATCTGTCATCTATAGAGTAGACCCACCACAGTCCATATGATATCTGTTACCTTCCATCTGTCATCTATAGAGTAGGCCCACCACAGTCCATATGATATCAGTCATCTATAGAGTAGACCCACCACAGTCCATATGATATCTGTAACCTTCCATCTGTCATCTATAGAGTAGACCCACCACAGTCCATATGATATCAGTCATCTATAGAGTAGACCCACCACAGTCCATATGATATCAGTCATCTATAGAGTAGACCCACCACAGTCCATATGATATCTGTAACCTTCCATCTGTCATCTATAGAGTAGACCCACCACAGTCCATATGATATCTGTAACCTTCCATCTGTCATCTATAGAGTAGACCCACCACAGTCCATATGATATCTGTAACCTTCCATCTGTCATCTATAGAGTAGGCCCACCACAGTCCATATGATATCTGTAACCTTCCATCTGTCATCTATAGAGTAGACCCACCACAGTCCATATGATATCAGTCATCTATAGAGTAGGCCCACCACAGTCCATATGATATCAGTCATCTATAGAGTAGACCCACCACAGTCCATATGATATCTGTAACCTTCCATCTGTCATCTATAGAGTAGACCCACCAGTCCATATGATATCTGTAACCTTCCATCTGTCATCTATAGAGTAGACCCACCAAGTCCATATGATATCTGTAACCTTCCATCTGTCATCTATAGAGTAGACCCACCACAGTCCATATGATATCTGTAACCTTCCATCTGTCATCTATAGAGTAGACCCACCACGTCCATATGATATCTGTATTCATCTATAGAGTAGACCCACCACAGTCCATATGATATCTGTAACCTTCCATCTGTCATCTATAGAGTAGACCCACCACAGTCCATATGATATCAGTCATCTATAGAGTAGGCCCACCACAGTCCATATGATATCAGTCATCTATAGAGTAGACCCACCACAGTCCATATGATATCTGTAACCTTCCATCTGTCATCTATAGAGTAGGCCCACCACAGTCCATATGATATCTGTAACCTTCCATCTGTCATCTATAGAGTAGACCCACCACAGTCCATATGATATCAGTCATCTATAGAGTAGGCCCACCACAGTCCATATGATATCAGTCATCTATAGAGTAGACCCACCACAGTCCATATGATATCTGTAACCTTCCATCTGTCATCTATAGAGTAGACCCACCACAGTCCATATGATATCTGTAACCTTCCATCTGTCATCTATAGAGTAGACCCACCACAGTCCATATGATATCTGTAACCTTCCATCTGTCATCTATAGAGTAGACCCACCAGTCCATATGATATCTGTAACCTTCCATCTGTCATCTATAGAGTAGACCCACCACAGTCCATATGATATCTGTAACCTTCCATCTGTCATCTATAGAGTAGACCCACCACAGTCCATATGATATCTGTAACCTTCCATCTGTCATCTATAGAGTAGACCCACCACAGTCCATATGATATCAGTCATCTATAGAGTAGGCCCACCACAGTCCATATGATATCAGTCATCTATAGAGTAGACCCACCACAGTCCATATGATATCTGTAACCTTCCATCTGTCATCTATAGAGTAGACCCACCACAGTCCATATGATATCTGTAACCTTCCATCTGTCATCTATAGAGTAGACCCACCAGTCCATATGATATCTGTAACCTTCCATCTGTCATCTATAGAGTAGACCCACCAGTCCATATGATATCTGTAACCTTCCATCTGTCATCTATAGAGTAGACCCACCAGTCCATATGATATCTGTAACCTTCCATCTGTCATCTATAGAGTAGACCCACCACAGTCCATATGATATCTGTAACCTTCCATCTGTCATCTATAGAGTAGACCCACCACAGTCCATATGATATCTGTCATCTATAGAGTAGACCCACCACAGTCCATATGATATCTGTAACCTTCCATCTGTCATCTATAGAGTAGACCCACCACAGTCCATATGATATCTGTAACCTTCCATCTGTCATCTATAGAGTAGGCCCACCACAGTCCATATGATATCAGTCATCTATAGAGTAGACCCACCACAGTCCATATGATATCTGTAACCTTCCATCTGTCATCTATAGAGTAGACCCACCACAGTCCATATGATATCAGTCATCTATAGAGTAGGCCCACCACAGTCCATATGATATCAGTCATCTATAGAGTAGACCCACCACAGTCCATATGATATCTGTAACCTTCCATCTGTCATCTATAGAGTAGACCCACCACAGTCCATATGATATCTGTAACCTTCCATCTGTCATCTATAGAGTAGACCCACCACAGTCCATATGATATCAGTCATCTATAGAGTAGGCCCACCACAGTCCATATGATATCTGTCATCTATAGAGTAGACCCACCACAGTCCATATGATATCTGTAACCTTCCATCTGTCATCTATAGAGTAGACCCACCACAGTCCATATGATATCTGTAACCTTCCATCTGTCATCTATAGAGTAGACCCACCACAGTCCATATGATATCTGTAACCTTCCATCTGTCATCTATAGAGTAGGCCCACCACAGTCCATATGATATCTGTAACCTTCCATCTGTCATCTATAGAGTAGACCCACCACAGTCCATATGATATCAGTCATCTATAGAGTAGACCCACCACAGTCCATATGGATATCAGTCATCTATAGAGTAGACCCACCACAGTCCATATGATATCTGTAACCTTCCATCTGTCATCTATAGAGTAGACCCACCACAGTCCATATGATATCTGTAACCTTCCATCTGTCATCTATAGAGTAGACCCACCACAGTCCATATGATATCTGTCACCTTCCATCTGTCATCTATAGAGTAGACCCACCACAGTCCATATGATATCTGTAACCTTCCATCTGTCATCTATAGAGTAGACCCACCACAGTCCATATGATATCTGTCATCTATAGAGTAGACCCACCACAGTCCATATGATATATGTAACCTTCCATCTGTCATCTATAGAGTAGACCCACCACAGTCCATATGATATCAGTCATCTATAGAGTAGACCCACCAGAGTCCATATGATATCTGTAACCTTCCATCTGTCATCTATAGAGTAGACCCACCAGTCCATATGATATCTGTAACCTTCCATCTGTCATCTATAGAGTAGACCCACCAGTCCATATGATATCTGTAACCTTCCATCTGTCATCTATAGAGTAGACCCACCACAGTCCGTATGATATCTGTAACCTTCCATCTGTCATCTATAGAGTAGACCCACCACAGTCCGTATGATATCTGTAACCTTCCATCTGTCATCTATAGAGTAGACCCACCACAGTCCATATGATATCTGTCATCTATAGAGTAGACCCACCACAGTCCATATGATATCTGTAACCCCATCTCATCTATAGAGTAGACCCACCACAGTCCATATGATATCTGTAACCTTCCATCTGTCATCTATAGAGTAGACCCACCACAGTCCATATGATATCTGTAACCTTCCATCTGTCATCTATAGAGTAGACCCACCACAGTCCATATGATATCAGTCATCTATAGAGTAGGCCCACCACAGTCCATATGATATCAGTCATCTATAGAGTAGACCCACCACAGTCCATATGATATCTGTAACCTTCCATCTGTCATCTATAGAGTAGACCCACCACAGTCCATATGATATCTGTAACCTTCCATCTGTCATCTATAGAGTAGACCCACCACAGTCCATATGATATCTGTAACCTTCCATCTGTCATCTATAGAGTAGGCCCACCACAGTCCATATGATATCTGTAACCTTCCATCTGTCATCTATAGAGTAGACCCACCACAGTCCATATGATATCAGTCATCTATAGAGTAGGCCCACCACAGTCCATATGATATCAGTCATCTATAGAGTAGACCCACCACAGTCCATATGATATCTGTAACCTTCCATCTGTCATCTATAGAGTAGACCCACCACAGTCCATATGATATCTGTAACCTTCCATCTGTCATCTATAGAGTAGACCCACCACAGTCCATATGATATCTGTAACCTTCCATCTGTCATCTATAGAGTAGACCCACCACAGTCCATATGATATCTGTAACCTTCCATCTGTCATCTATAGAGTAGACCCACCACAGTCCATATGATATCAGTCATCTATAGAGTAGGCCCACCACAGTCCATAGGATATCAGTCATCTATAGAGTAGACCCACCACAGTCCATATGATATCTAACCTTCCATCTGTCATCTATAGAGTAGACCCACCACAGTCCATATGATATCTGTAACCTTCCATCTGTCATCTATAGAGTAGACCCACCAGTCCATATGATATCTGTAACCTTCCATCTGTCATCTATAGAGTAGACCCACCACAGTCCATATGGTATCTGTAACCTTCCATCTGTCATCTATAGAGTAGACCCACCAGTCCATATGATATCTGTAACCTTTCATCTATAGAGTAGACCCACCACAGTCCATATGATATCTGTAACCTTCCATCTGTCATCTATAGAGTAGACCCACCACAGTCCATATGATATCTGTAACCTTCCATCTGTCATCTATAGAGTAGACCCACCACAGTCCATATGATATCTGACACCTTCCATCTGTCATCAATAGAGTAGACCCACCAGTCCATATGATATCTGTAACCTTCCATCTGTCATCTATAGAGTAGACCCACCACAGTCCATATGATATCTGTAACCTTCCGTCTGTCATCTATAGAGTAGACCCACCACAGTCCATATGATATCTGACACCTTCCATCTGTCATCAATAGAGTAGACCCACCAGTCCATATGATATCTGTAACCTTCCATCTGTCATCTATAGAGTAGACCCACCACAGTCCATATGATATCTGTCATCTATAGAGTAGACCCACCAGTCCATATGATATCTGTAACCTTCCATCTGTCATCTATAGAGTAGACCCACCACAGTCCATATGATATCTGAACAGTCATCTATAGAGTAGACCCACCACAGTCCATATGATATCTGTAACCTTCCATCTGTCATCTATAGAGTAGACCCACCAGTCCATATGATATCTGTAACCTTCCATCTGTCATCTATAGAGTAGACCCACCACAGTCCATATGATATCTGTAACCTTCCATCTGTCATCTATAGAGTAGACCCACCACAGTCCATATGATATCTGTAACCTTCCATCTGTCATCTATAGAGTAGACCCACCAGTCCATATGATATCTGTAACCTTCCATCTGTCATCTATAGAGTAGACCCACCACAGTCCATATGATATCTGTAACCTTCCATCTGTCATCTATAGAGTAGACCCACCACAGTCCGTATGATATCTGTAACCTTCCATCTGTCATCTATAGAGTAGACCCACCACAGTCCATATGATATCTGTCATCTATAGAGTAGACCCACCACAGTCCATATGATATCTGTAACCTTCCATCTGTCATCTATAGAGTAGACCCACCACAGTCCATATGATATCTGTAACCTTCCATCTGTCATCTATAGAGTAGACCCACCACAGTACATATGATATCTGTCATCTATAGAGTAGTCCCACCACAGTCCATATGATATCAGTCATCTATAGAGTAGACCCACCACAGTCCATATGATATCTGTCATCTATAGAGTAGACCCACCACAGTCCATATGATATCTGTAACCTTCCATCTGTCATCTATAGAGTAGACCCACCACAGTCCATATGATATATGTAACCTTCCATCTGTCATCTATAGAGTAGACCCACCAAGTCCATATGATATCTGTAACCTTCCATCTGTCATCTATAGAGTAGACCCACCATAGTCCATATGATATCTGTAACCTTCCATCTGTCATCTATAGAGTAGACCCACCAGTCCATATGATATCTGTAACCTTCCATCTGTCATCTATAGAGTAGACCCACCAGTCCATATGATATCTGTAACCTTCCATCTGTCATCTATAGAGTAGACCCACCAGTCCATATGATATCTGTAACCTTCCATCTGTCATCTATAGAGTAGACCCACCAGTCCATATGATATCTGTAACCTTCCATCTGTCATCTATAGAGTAGACCCACCACAGTCCGTATGATATCTGTAACCTTCCATCTGTCATCTATAGAGTAGACCCACCACAGTCCGTATTATATCTGTAACCTTCCATCTGTCATCTATAGAGTAGACCCACCACAGTCCATATGATATCTGTAACCTTCCATCTGTCATCTATAGAGTAGACCCACCACAGTCCATATGATATCTGTAACCTTCCATCTGTCATCTATAGAGTAGACCCACCACAGTACATATGATATCTGTCATCTATAGAGTAGACCCACCACAGTCCATATGATATCAGTCATCTATAGAGTAGGCCCACCACAGTCCATATGATATCTGTCATCTATAGAGTAGACCCACCACAGTCCATATGATATCTGTAACCTTCCATCTGTCATCTATAGAGTAGACCCACCACAGTCCATATGATATCTGTAACCTTCCATCTGTCATCTATAGAGTAGACCCACCACAGTCCGTATGATATCTGTAACCTTCCATCTGTCATCTATAGAGTAGACCCACCACAGTCCGTATTATATCTGTAACCTTCCATCTGTCATCTATAGAGTAGACCCACCACAGTCCATATGATATCTGTAACCTTCCATCTGTCATCTATAGAGTAGACCCACCACAGTCCATATGATATCTGTAACCTTCCATCTGTCATCTATAGAGTAGACCCACCACAGTACATATGATATCTGTCATCTATAGAGTAGGCCCACCACAGTCCATATGATATCAGTCATCTATAGAGTAGGCCCACCACAGTCCATATGATATCTGTCATCTATAGAGTAGACCCGCCACAGTCCATATGATATCTGTAACCTTCCATCTGTCATCTATAGAGTAGACCCACCACAGTCCATATGATATCTGTAACCTTCCATCTGTCATCTATAGAGTAGACCCACCACAGTCCATATGATATCTGTCATCTATAGAGTAGGCCCACCACAGTCCATATGATATCTGTCATCTATAGAGTAGACCCACCACAGTCCATATGATATCTGTAACCTTCCATCTGTCATCTATAGAGTAGGCCCACCACAGTCCATATGATATCACGTCATCTATAGAGTAGACCCACCACAGTCCATATGATATCTGTAACCTTCCATCTGTCATCTATAGAGTAGGCCCACCACAGTCCATATGATATCAGTCATCTATAGAGTAGACCCACCACAGTCCATATGATATCTGTAACCTTCCATCTGTCATCTATAGAGTAGACCCACCACAGTCCATATGATATCAGTCATCTATAGAGTAGGCCCACCACAGTCCATATGATATCAGTCATCTATAGAGTAGACCCACCACAGTCCATATGATATCAGTCATCTATAGAGTAGACCCACCACAGTCCATATGATATCTGTAACCTTCCATCTGTCATCTATAGAGTAGACCCACCACAGTCCGTATGATATCTGTAACCTTCCATCTGTCATCTATAGAGTAGACCCACCACAGTCCGTATTATATCTGTAACCTTCCATCTGTCATCTATAGAGTAGACCCACCACAGTCCATATGATATCTGTCATCTATAGAGTAGACCCACCACAGTCCATATGATATCTGTAACCTTCCATCTGTCATCTATAGAGTAGACCCACCACAGTCCATATGATATCTGTAACCTTCCATCTGTCATCTATAGAGTAGACCCACCACAGTACATATGATATCTGTCATCTATAGAGTAGGCCCACCACAGTCCATATGATATCAGTCATCTATAGAGTAGGCCCACCACAGTCCATATGATATCTGTCATCTATAGAGTAGACCCACCACAGTCCATATGATATCTGTAACCTTCCATCTGTCATCTATAGAGTAGACCCACCACAGTCCGTATGATATATGTAACCTTCCATCTGTCATCTATAGAGTAGACCCACCACAGTCCATATGATATCTGTAACCTTCCATCTGTCATCTATAGAGTAGACCCACCACAGTCCATATGATATCTGTCATCTATAGAGTAGGCCCACCACAGTCCATATGATATCTGTCATCTATAGAGTAGACCCACCACAGTCCATATGATATCTGTAACCTTCCATCTGTCATCTATAGAGTAGGCCCACCACAGTCCATATGATATCAGTCATCTATAGAGTAGACCCACCACAGTCCATATGATATCTGTAACCTTCCATCTGTCATCTATAGAGTAGACCCACCACAGTCCATATGATATCTGTAACCTTCCATCTGTCATCTATAGAGTAGACCCACCACAGTCCATATGATATCAGTCATCTATAGAGTAGACCCACCACAGTCCATATATCTGTAACCTTCCATCTGTCATCTATAGAGTAGACCCACCAGTCCATATGATATCTGTAACCTTCCATGTCATCTATAGAGTAGACCCACCACAGTCCATATGATATCTAACCTTCCATCTGTCATCTATAGAGTAGACCCACCACAGTCCATATGATATCTGTAACCTTCCATCTGTCATCTATAGAGTAGACCCACCACAGTCCATATGATATCTGTAACCTTCCATCTGTCATCTATAGAGTAGACCCACCACAGTCCATATGATATCTGTAACCTTCCATCTGTCATCTATAGAGTAGACCCACCACAGTCCATATGATATCTGTAACCTTCCATCTGTCATCTATAGAGTAGACCCACCACAGTCCATATGATATCAGTCATCTATAGAGTAGGCCCACCACAGTCCATATGATATCCAGTCATCTATAGAGTAGACCCACCACAGTCCATATGATATCTGTAACCTTCCATCTGTCATCTATAGAGTAGACCCACCACAGTCCATATGATATCTGTAACCTTCCATCTGTCATCTATAGAGTAGGCCCACCACAGTCCATATGATATCTGTAACCTTCCATCTGTCATCTATAGAGTAGACCCACCACAGTCCATATGATATCACGTCATCTATAGAGTAGGCCCACCACGTCCATTATCTGTCATCTATAGAGTAGACCCACCACAGTCCATATGATATCTAACCTTCCATCTGTCATCTATAGAGTAGACCCACCAAGTCCATATGATATCTGTAACCTTCCATCTGTCATCTATAGAGTAGACCCACCAGTCCATATGATATCTGTAACCTTCCATCTGTCATCTATAGAGTAGACCCACCACAGTCCATATGGTATCTGTAACCTTCCATCTGTCATCTATAGAGTAGACCCACCAGTCCATATGATATCTGTCATCTATAGAGTAGACCCACCACAGTCCATATGATATCTGTAACCTTCCATCTGTCATCTATAGAGTAGACCCACCACAGTCCATATGATATCTGTAACCTTCCATCTGTCATCTATAGAGTAGACCCACCACAGTCCATATGATATCTGACACCTTCCATCTGTCATCAATAGAGTAGACCCACCAGTCCATATGATATCTGTACATCTATAGAGTAGACCCACCACAGTCCATATGATATCTGTAACCTTCCATCTGTCATCTATAGAGTAGACCCACCACAGTCCATATGATATCTGACCTAGTCATCTATAGAGTAGACCCACCACAGTCCATATGATATCTGTAACCTTCCATCTGTCATCTATAGAGTAGACCCACCACAGTCCATATGATATCAGTCATCTATAGAGTAGGCCCACCACAGTCCATATGATATCAGTCATCTATAGAGTAGACCCACCACAGTCCATATGATATCTGTAACCTTCCATCTGTCATCTATAGAGTAGACCCACCACAGTCCATATGATATCTGTAACCTTCCATCTGTCATCTATAGAGTAGACCCACCACAGTCCATATGATATCTGTAACCTTCCATCTGTCATCTATAGAGTAGACCCACCACAGTCCATATGATATCTGTAACCTTCCATCTGTCATCTATAGAGTAGACCCACCACAGTCCATATGATATCAGTCATCTATAGAGTAGGCCCACCACAGTCCATATGATATCAGTCATCTATAGAGTAGACCCACCACAGTCCATATGATATCTGTAACCTTCCATCTGTCATCTATAGAGTAGACCCACCACAGTCCATATGATATCTGTAACCTTCCATCTGTCATCTATAGAGTAGACCCACCAGTCCATATGATATCTGTAACCTTCCATCTGTCATCTATAGAGTAGACCCACCACAGTCCATATGGTATCTGTAACCTTCCATCTGTCATCTATAGAGTAGACCCACCACAGTCCATATGATATCTGTCATCTATAGAGTAGACCCACCACAGTCCATATGATATCTGTAACCTTCCATCTGTCATCTATAGAGTAGACCCACCACAGTCCATATGATATCTGTAACCTTCCATCTGTCATCTATAGAGTAGACCCACCACAGTCCATATGATATCTGACACCTTCCATCTGTCATCTATAGAGTAGACCCACCAGTCCATATGATATCTGTAACCTTCCATCTGTCATCTATAGAGTAGACCCACCACAGTCCATATGATATCTGTAACCTTCCGTCTGTCATCTATAGAGTAGACCCACCACAGTCCATATGATATCTGACACCTTCCATCTGTCATCTATAGAGTAGACCCACCACAGTCCATATGATATCTGTAACCTTCCATCTGTCATCTATAGAGTAGACCCACCACAGTCCATATGATATCTGACTGTCATCTATAGAGTAGACCCACCACAGTCCATATGATATCTGTAACCTTCCATCTGTCATCTATAGAGTAGACCCACCAGTCCATATGATATCTGTAACCTTCCATCTGTCATCTATAGAGTAGACCCACCAGTCCATATGATATCTGTAACCTTCCATCTGTCATCTATAGAGTAGACCCACCACAGTCCATATGATATCTGTAACCTTCCATCTGTCATCTATAGAGTAGACCCACCACAGTCCATATGATATCTGTAACCTTCCATCTGTCATCTATAGAGTAGACCCACCACAGTCCATATGATATCAGTCCTTTCATCTATAGAGTAGACCCACCACAGTCCATATGATATCTATCGTCATCTATAGAGTAGACCCACCACAGTCCATATGATATCTGTAACCTTCCATCTGTCATCTATAGAGTAGACCCACCACAGTCCATATGATATCTGTAACCTTCCATCTGTCATCTATAGAGTAGACCCACCACAGTCCATATGATATCTGTAACCTTCCATCTGTCATCTATAGAGTAGACCCACCACAGTCCATATGATATCAGTCATCTATAGAGTAGGCCCACCACAGTCCATAGGATATCAGTCATCTATAGAGTAGACCCACCACAGTCCATATGATATCTGTAACCTTCCATCTGTCATCTATAGAGTAGACCCACCACAGTCCATATGATATCTGTAACCTTCCATCTGTCATCTATAGAGTAGACCCACCAGTCCATATGATATCTGTAACCTTCCATCTGTCATCTATAGAGTAGACCCACCACAGTCCATATGGTATCTGTAACCTTCCATCTGTCATCTATAGAGTAGACCCACCACGTCCATATGATATCTGTCATCTATAGAGTAGACCCACCACAGTCCATATGATATCTGTAACCTTCCATCTGTCATCTATAGAGTAGACCCACCACAGTCCATATGATATCTGTAACCTTCCATCTGTCATCTATAGAGTAGACCCACCACAGTCCATATGATATCTGACACCTTCCATCTGTCATCTATAGAGTAGACCCACCAAGTCCATATGATATCTGTAACCTTCCTGTCATCTATAGAGTAGACCCACCACAGTCCATATGATATCTGTAACCTTCCATTGTCATCTATAGAGTAGACCCACCACAGTCCATATGATATCTGTAACCTTCCATCTGTCATCTATAGAGTAGACCCACCACAGTCCATATGATATCAGTCATCTATAGAGTAGGCCCACCACAGTCCATATGATATCAGTCATCTATAGAGTAGACCCACCACAGTCCATATGATATCTGTAACCTTCCATCTGTCATCTATAGAGTAGACCCACCACAGTCCATATGATATCTGTAACCTTCCATCTGTCATCTATAGAGTAGACCCACCACAGTCCATATGATATCTGTAACCTTCCATCTGTCATCTATAGAGTAGACCCACCACAGTCCATATGATATCTGTAACCTTCCATCTGTCATCTATAGAGTAGACCCACCACAGTCCATATGATATCAGTCATCTATAGAGTAGGCCCACCACAGTCCATAGATCAGTCATCTATAGAGTAGACCCACCACAGTCCATATGATATCTGTAACCTTCCATCTGTCATCTATAGAGTAGACCCACCACAGTCCATATGATATCTGTAACCTTCCATCTGTCATCTATAGAGTAGACCCACCACAGTCCATATGGTATCTGTAACCTTCCATCTGTCATCTATAGAGTAGACCCACCACAGTCCATATGATATCTGTCATCTATAGAGTAGACCCACCACAGTCCATATGATATCTGTAACCTTCCATCTGTCATCTATAGAGTAGACCCACCACAGTCCATATGATATCAGTCATCTATAGAGTAGGCCCACCACAGTCCATAATCTGTCATCTATAGAGTAGACCCACCACAGTCCATATGATATCTGTAACCTTCCATCTGTCATCTATAGAGTAGACCCACCACAGTCCATATGATATCTGTAACCTTCCATCTGTCATCTATAGAGTAGACCCACCACAGTCCATATGATATCTGTAACCTTCCATCTGTCATCTATAGAGTAGACCCACCACAGTCCATATTATATCTGTAACCTTCCATCTGTCATCTATAGAGTAGACCCACCACAGTCCATATGATATCTGTAACCTTCCATCTGTCATCTATAGAGTAGACCCACCACAGTCCATATGATATCTGTAACCTTCCATCTGTCATCTATAGAGTAGACCCACCACAGTCCATATGATATCTGTCATCTATAGAGTAGACCCACCACAGTCCATATGATATCAGTCATCTATAGAGTAGGCCCACCACAGTCCATATGATATCTGTCATCTATAGAGTAGACCCACCACAGTCCATATGATATCTGTAACCTTCCATCTGTCATCTATAGAGTAGACCCACCACAGTCCATATGATATCTGTAACCTTCCATCTGTCATCTATAGAGTAGACCCACCACAGTCCATATGATATCTGTCATCTATAGAGTAGGCCCACCACAGTCCATATGATATCTGTCATCTATAGAGTAGACCCACCACAGTCCATATGATATCTGTAACCTTCCATCTGTCATCTATAGAGTAGGCCCACCACAGTCCATATGATATCAGTCATCTATAGAGTAGACCCACCACAGTCCATATGATATCTGTAACCTTCCATCTGTCATCTATAGAGTAGGCCCACCACAGTCCATATGATATCAGTCATCTATAGAGTAGACCCACCACAGTCCATATGATATCTGTAACCTTCCATCTGTCATCTATAGAGTAGACCCACCACAGTCCATATGATATCTTACAGTCATCTATAGAGTAGACCCACCACAGTCCATATGATATCATTGTCATCTATAGAGTAGACCCACCACAGTCCATATGATATCATCGTCATCTATAGAGTAGACCCACCACAGTCCATATGATATCTGTAACCTTCCATCTGTCATCTATAGAGTAGACCCACCACAGTCCATATGATATCTGTAACCTTCCATCTGTCATCTATAGAGTAGACCCACCACAGTCCATATTATATCTGTAACCTTCCATCTGTCATCTATAGAGTAGACCCACCACAGTCCATATGATATCTGTAACCTCCATCTGTCATCTATAGAGTAGACCCACCACAGTCCATATGATATCTGTAACCTTCCATCTGTCATCTATAGAGTAGACCCACCACAGTCCATATGATATCTGTAACCTTCCATCTGTCATCTATAGAGTAGACCCACCACAGTCCATATGATATCTGTCATCTATAGAGTAGACCCACCACAGTCCATATGATATCATCGTCATCTATAGAGTAGACCCACCACAGTCCATATGATATCTGTCATCTATAGAGTAGACCCACCACAGTCCATATGATATCTGTAACCTTCCATCTGTCATCTATAGAGTAGACCCACCACAGTCCATATGATATCTGTAACCTTCCATCTGTCATCTATAGAGTAGACCCACCACAGTCCATATGATATCTGTAACCTTCCATCTGTCATCTATAGAGTAGACCCACCACAGTCCATATGATATCTGTCATCTAAATACCCGTCCATATATCTGTCATCTATAGAGTAGACCCACCACAGTCCATATGATATCTGTAACCTTCCATCTGTCATCTATAGAGTAGACCCACCACAGTCCATATGATATCAGTCATCTATAGAGTAGACCCACCACAGTCCATATGATATCTGTAACCTTCCATCTGTCATCTATAGAGTAGACCCACCACAGTCCATATGATATCTGTAACCTTCCATCTGTCATCTATAGAGTAGACCCACCACAGTCCATATGATATCAGTCATCTATAGAGTAGGCCCACCACAGTCCATATGATATCTGTAACCTTCCATCTGTCATCTATAGAGTAGACCCACCACAGTCCATATGATATCTGTAACCTTCCATCTGTCATCTATAGAGTAGACCCACCACAGTCCATATGATATCTGTAACCTTCCATCTGTCATCTATAGAGTAGACCCACCACAGTCCATATGATATCTGTAACCTTCCATCTGTCATCTATAGAGTAGACCCACCACAGTCCATATGATATCTGTAACCTTCCATCTGTCATCTATAGAGTAGACCCACCACAGTCCATATGATATCTGTAACCTTCCATCTGTCATCTATAGAGTAGACCCACCACAGTCCATATGATATCTGTAACCTTCCATCTGTCATCTATAGAGTAGACCCACCACAGTCCATATGATATCAGTCATCTATAGAGTAGGCCCACCACAGTCCATATGATATCAGTCATCTATAGAGTAGACCCACCACAGTCCATATGATATCTGTAACCTTCCATCTGTCATCTATAGAGTAGACCCACCACAGTCCATATGATATCTGTAACCTTCCATCTGTCATCTATAGAGTAGACCCACCACAGTCCATATGATATCTGTAACCTTCCATCTGTCATCTATAGAGTAGACCCACCACAGTCCATATGATATCAGTCATCTATAGAGTAGGCCCACCACAGTCCATGATCTGTCATCTATAGAGTAGACCCACCACAGTCCATATGATATCTGTAACCTTCCATCTGTCATCTATAGAGTAGACCCACCACAGTCCATATGATATCTGTAACCTTCCATCTGTCATCTATAGAGTAGACCCACCACAGTCCATATGATATCTGTAACCTTCCATCTGTCATCTATAGAGTAGACCCACCACAGTCCATATGATATCTGTAACCTTCCATCTGTCATCTATAGAGTAGACCCACCACAGTCCATATGATATCTGTAACTTCCATCTCATCTATAGAGTAGACCCACCACAGTCCATATGATATCTGTAACCTTCCATCTGTCATCTATAGAGTAGACCCACCACAGTCCATATGATATCTGTAACCTTCCATCTGTCATCTATAGAGTAGACCCACCACAGTCCATATGATATCTGACACCTTCCATCTGTCATCTATAGAGTAGACCCACCACAGTCCATATGATATCTGTACCCCATCTATAGAGTAGACCCACCACAGTCCATATGATATCTGTAACCTTCCATCTGTCATCTATAGAGTAGACCCACCACAGTCCATATGATATCAGTCATCTATAGAGTAGACCCACCACAGTCCATATGATATCTGTAACCTTCCATCTGTCATCTATAGAGTAGACCCACCACAGTCCATATGATATCTGTCATCTATAGAGTAGGCCCACCACAGTCCATATGATATCAGTCATCTATAGAGTAGACCCACCACAGTCCATATGATATCTGTAACCTTCCATCTGTCATCTATAGAGTAGACCCACCACAGTCCATATGATATCTGTAACCTTCCATCTGTCATCTATAGAGTAGACCCACCACAGTCCATATGATATCTGTAACCTTCCATCTGTCATCTATAGAGTAGGCCCACCACAGTCCATATGATATCTGTAACCTTCCATCTGTCATCTATAGAGTAGACCCACCACAGTCCATATGATATCAGTCATCTATAGAGTAGGCCCACCACAGTCCATAGGATATCAGTCATCTATAGAGTAGACCCACCACAGTCCATATGATATCTGTAACCTTCCATCTGTCATCTATAGAGTAGACCCACCACAGTCCATATGATATCTGTAACCTTCCATCTGTCATCTATAGAGTAGACCCACCAGTCCATATGATATCTGTAACCTTCCATCTGTCATCTATAGAGTAGACCCACCACAGTCCATATGGTATCTGTAACCTTCCATCTGTCATCTATAGAGTAGACCCACCACGTCCATATGATATCTGTCATCTATAGAGTAGACCCACCACAGTCCATATGATATCTGTAACCTTCCATCTGTCATCTATAGAGTAGACCCACCACAGTCCATATGATATCTGTAACCTTCCATCTGTCATCTATAGAGTAGACCCACCACAGTCCATATGATATCTGACACCTTCCATCTGTCATCAATAGAGTAGACCCACCAGTCCATATGATATCTGTAACCTTCCATCTGTCATCTATAGAGTAGACCCACCACAGTCCATATGATATCTGTAACCTTCCATCTGTCATCTATAGAGTAGACCCACCACAGTCCATATGATATCTGACACCTTCCATCTGTCATCTATAGAGTAGACCCACCAAGTCCATATGATATCTGTAACCTTCCATCTGTCATCTATAGAGTAGACCCACCACAGTCCATATGATATCATGTCATCTATAGAGTAGACCCACCACAGTCCATATGATATCTGTAACCTTCCATCTGTCATCTATAGAGTAGACCCACCACAGTCCATATGATATCTGTAACCTTCCATCTGTCATCTATAGAGTAGACCCACCACAGTCCATATGATATCTGTAACCTTCCATCTGTCATCTATAGAGTAGACCCACCACAGTCCATATGATATCTGTAACCTTCCATCTGTCATCTATAGAGTAGACCCACCACAGTCCATATGATATCTGTAACCTTCCATCTGTCATCTATAGAGTAGACCCACCACAGTCCATATGATATCTGTCATCTATAGAGTAGGCCCACCACAGTCCATATGTATCATGTCATCTATAGAGTAGACCCACCACAGTCCATATGATATCTGTAACCTTCCATCTGTCATCTATAGAGTAGACCCACCACAGTCCATATGATATCTGTAACCTTCCATCTGTCATCTATAGAGTAGACCCACCACAGTCCATATGATATCTGTAACCTTCCATCTGTCATCTATAGAGTAGACCCACCACAGTCCATATGATATCAGTCATCTATAGAGTAGGCCCACCACAGTCCATAGGATATCAGTCATCTATAGAGTAGACCCACCACAGTCCATATGATATCTGTAACCTTCCATCTGTCATCTATAGAGTAGACCCACCACGTCCATATGATATCTGTAACCTTCCATCTGTCATCTATAGAGTAGACCCACCACAGTCCATATGATATCTGTAACCTTCCATCTGTCATCTATAGAGTAGACCCACCACAGTCCATATGGTATCTGTAACCTTCCATCTGTCATCTATAGAGTAGACCCACCAGTCCATATGATATCTGTCATCTATAGAGTAGACCCACCACAGTCCATATGATATCTGTAACCTTCCATCTGTCATCTATAGAGTAGACCCACCACAGTCCATATGATATCTGTAACCTTCCATCTGTCATCTATAGAGTAGACCCACCACAGTCCATATGATATCTGACACCTTCCATCTGTCATCTATAGAGTAGACCCACCAGTCCATATGATATCTGTCTCGTCATCTATAGAGTAGACCCACCACAGTCCATATGATATCTGTAACCTTCCATCTGTCATCTATAGAGTAGACCCACCACAGTCCATATGATATCTGTAACCTTCCATCTGTCATCTATAGAGTAGACCCACCACAGTCCATATGATATCAGTCATCTATAGAGTAGGCCCACCACAGTCCATATGATATCAGTCATCTATAGAGTAGACCCACCACAGTCCATATGATATCTGTAACCTTCCATCTGTCATCTATAGAGTAGACCCACCACAGTCCATATGATATCTGTAACCTTCCATCTGTCATCTATAGAGTAGACCCACCACAGTCCATATGATATCTGTAACCTTCCATCTGTCATCTATAGAGTAGGCCCACCACAGTCCATATGATATCTGTAACCTTCCATCTGTCATCTATAGAGTAGACCCACCACAGTCCATATGATATCAGTCATCTATAGAGTAGGCCCACCACAGTCCATATGATATCCACTGTCATCTATAGAGTAGACCCACCACAGTCCATATGATATCTGTAACCTTCCATCTGTCATCTATAGAGTAGACCCACCACGTCCATATGATATCTGTAACCTTCCATCTGTCATCTATAGAGTAGACCCACCACAGTCCATATGATATCTGTAACCTTCCATCTGTCATCTATAGAGTAGACCCACCACAGTCCATATGATATCTGTCATCTATAGAGTAGACCCACCACAGTCCATATGATATCTGTAACCTTCCATCTGTCATCTATAGAGTAGACCCACCACAGTCCATATGATATCTGTAACCTTCCATCTGTCATCTATAGAGTAGACCCACCACAGTCCATATGATATCTGACACCTTCCATCTGTCATCTATAGAGTAGACCCACCAGTCCATATGATATCTGTAACCTTCCATCTGTCATCTATAGAGTAGACCCACCACAGTCCATATGATATCTGTAACCTTCCATCTGTCATCTATAGAGTAGACCCACCACAGTCCATATGATATCTGTAACCTTCCATCTGTCATCTATAGAGTAGACCCACCACAGTCCATATGATATCTGTAACCTTCCATCTGTCATCTATAGAGTAGACCCACCACAGTCCATATGATATCAGTCATCTATAGAGTAGACCCACCACAGTCCATATGATATCTGTAACCTTCCATCTGTCATCTATAGAGTAGACCCACCACGTCCATATGATATCTGTAACCTTCCATCTGTCATCTATAGAGTAGACCCACCACAGTCCATATGATATCTGTAACCTTCCATCTGTCATCTATAGAGTAGACCCACCACAGTCCATATGATATCTGTAACCTTCCATCTGTCATCTATAGAGTAGACCCACCACAGTCCATATGATATCTGTAACCTTCCATCTGTCATCTATAGAGTAGACCCACCACAGTCCATATGATATCTGTAACCTTCCATCTGTCATCTATAGAGTAGACCCACCACAGTCCATATGATATCTGACACCTTCCATCTGTCATCTATAGAGTAGACCCACCACAGTCCATATGATATCTGTCATCTATAGAGTAGGCCCACCACAGTCCATAGATATCATGTCATCTATAGAGTAGACCCACCACAGTCCATATGATATCTGTAACCTTCCATCTGTCATCTATAGAGTAGACCCACCACAGTCCATATGATATCTGTAACCTTCCATCTGTCATCTATAGAGTAGACCCACCACAGTCCATATGATATCAGTCATCTATAGAGTAGGCCCACCACAGTCCATATGATATCAGTCATCTATAGAGTAGACCCACCACAGTCCATATGATATCTGTAACCTTCCATCTGTCATCTATAGAGTAGACCCACCACAGTCCATATGATATCTGTAACCTTCCATCTGTCATCTATAGAGTAGACCCACCACAGTCCATATGATATCTGTAACCTTCCATCTGTCATCTATAGAGTAGACCCACCACAGTCCATATGATATCTGTAACCTTCCATCTGTCATCTATAGAGTAGACCCACCACAGTCCATATGATATCAGTCATCTATAGAGTAGGCCCACCACAGTCCATAGATATCAGTCATCTATAGAGTAGACCCACCACAGTCCATATGATATCTGTAACCTTCCATCTGTCATCTATAGAGTAGACCCACCACAGTCCATATGATATCTGTAACCTTCCATCTGTCATCTATAGAGTAGACCCACCACAGTCCATATGATATCTGTAACCTTCCATCTGTCATCTATAGAGTAGACCCACCACGTCCATATGATATCTGTCATCTATAGAGTAGACCCACCACAGTCCATATGATATCTGTAACCTTCCATCTGTCATCTATAGAGTAGACCCACCACAGTCCATATGATATCTGTAACCTTCCATCTGTCATCTATAGAGTAGACCCACCACAGTCCATATGATATCTGACACCTTCCATCTGTCATCTATAGAGTAGACCCACCAGTCCATATGATATCTGTAACCTTCCATCTGTCATCTATAGAGTAGACCCACCACAGTCCATATGATATCTGTAACCTTCCGTCTGTCATCTATAGAGTAGACCCACCACAGTCCATATGATATCTGTCACCTTCCATCTGTCATCTATAGAGTAGACCCACCAGTCCATATGATATATGTAACCTTCCATCTGTCATCTATAGAGTAGACCCACCACAGTCCATATGATATCAGTCATCTATAGAGTAGACCCACCACGTCCATATGATATCTGTAACCTTCCATCTGTCATCTATAGAGTAGACCCACCAGTCCATATGATATCTGTAACCTTCCATCTGTCATCTATAGAGTAGACCCACCACGTCCATATGATATCTGTAACCTTCCATCTGTCATCTATAGAGTAGACCCACCACGTCCATATGATATCTGTAACCTTACATCTGTCATCTATAGAGTAGACCCACCACAGTCCGTATGATATCTGTAACCTTCCATCTGTCATCTATAGAGTAGACCCACCACAGTCCGTATGATATCTGTAACCTTCCATCTGTCATCTATAGAGTAGACCCACCACAGTCCATATGATATCTGACACCTTCCATCTGTCATCTATAGAGTAGACCCACCACAGTCCATATGATATCTGTCATCTATAGAGTAGGCCCACCACAGTCCATATGATATCAGTCATCTATAGAGTAGACCCACCACAGTCCATATGATATCTGTAACCTTCCATCTGTCATCTATAGAGTAGACCCACCACAGTCCGTATGATATCTGTAACCTTCCATCTGTCATCTATAGAGTAGACCCACCACAGTCCATATGATATCTGACACCTTCCATCTGTCATCTATAGAGTAGACCCACCAGTCCATATGATATCTGTCATCTATAGAGTAGGCCCACCACAGTCCATATGATATCAGTCATCTATAGAGTAGACCCACCACAGTCCATATGATATCTGTAACCTTCCATCTGTCATCTATAGAGTAGACCCACCACAGTCCATATGATATCTGTAACCTTCCATCTGTCATCTATAGAGTAGACCCACCACAGTCCATATGATATCTGACACCTTCCATCTGTCATCTATAGAGTAGACCCACCAGTCCATATGATATCTGTAACCTTCCATCTGTCATCTATAGAGTAGACCCACCACAGTCCATATGATATCTGTAACCTTCCATCTGTCATCTATAGAGTAGACCCACCAGTCCATATGATATATGTAACCTTCCATCTGTCATCTATAGAGTAGACCCACCACAGTCCATATGATATCAGTCATCTATAGAGTAGACCCACCACAGTCCATATGATATCTGTAACCTTCCATCTGTCATCTATAGAGTAGATCCACCACAGTCCGTATGATATCTGTAACCTTCCATCTGTCATCTATAGAGTAGACCCACCAGTCCATATGATATCTAACCTTCCATCTGTCATCTATAGAGTAGACCCACCACAGTCCATATGATATCTGTAACCTTCCATCTGTCATCTATAGAGTAGACCCACCAGTCCATATGATATCTGTAACCTTCCATCTGTCATCTATAGAGTAGACCCACCACAGTCCATATGATATCTGTAACCTTCCATCTGTCATCTATAGAGTAGACCCACCACAGTCCATATGATATCTGTAACCTTCCATCTGTCATCTATAGAGTAGACCCACCACAGTCCATATGATATCTGTAACCTTCCATCTGTCATCTATAGAGTAGACCCACCACAGTCCATATGATATCTGTAACCTTCCATCTGTCATCTATAGAGTAGACCCACCACAGTCCGTATTATATCTGTAACCTTCCATCTGTCATCTATAGAGTAGACCCACCACAGTCCATATGATATCTGTACCATCTATAGTAGACCCACCACAGTCCATATGATATCTGTAACCTTCCATCTGTCATCTATAGAGTAGACCCACCACAGTCCATATGATATCTGTCATCTATAGAGTAGGCCCACCACAGTCCATATGATATCAGTCATCTATAGAGTAGGCCCACCACAGTCCATATGATATCTGTCATCTATAGAGTAGACCCACCACAGTCCATATGATATCTGTAACCTTCCATCTGTCATCTATAGAGTAGACCCACCACAGTCCGTATGATATCTGTAACCTTCCATCTGTCATCTATAGAGTAGACCCACCACAGTCCATATGATATCTGTAACCTTCCATCTGTCATCTATAGAGTAGACCCACCACAGTCCATATGATATCTGTCATCTATAGAGTAGGCCCACCACAGTCCATATGATATCTGTCATCTATAGAGTAGACCCACCACAGTCCATATGATATCTGTAACCTTCCATCTGTCATCTATAGAGTAGGCCCACCACAGTCCATATGATATCAGTCATCTATAGAGTAGACCCACCACAGTCCATATGATATCTGTAACCTTCCATCTGTCATCTATAGAGTAGACCCACCACAGTCCATATGATATCTGTAACCTTCCATCTGTCATCTATAGAGTAGGCCCACCACAGTCCATATGATATCAGTCATCTATAGAGTAGACCCACCACAGTCCATATGATATCTGTAACCTTCCATCTGTCATCTATAGAGTAGACCCACCACAGTCCATATGATATCTGTTACCTTCCATCTGTCATCTATAGAGTAGGCCCACCACAGTCCATATGATATCAGTCATCTATAGAGTAGACCCACCACAGTCCATATGATATCTGTAACCTTCCATCTGTCATCTATAGAGTAGACCCACCACAGTCCATATGATATCAGTCATCTATAGAGTAGACCCACCACAGTCCATATGATATCTGTAACCTTCCATCTGTCATCTATAGAGTAGACCCACCACAGTCCATATGATATCTGACACCTTCCATCTGTCATCTATAGAGTAGACCCACCAGTCCATATGATATCTGTAACCTTCCATCTGTCATCTATAGTTTAGACCCACCACAGTCCATATGATATCTGTAACCTTCCATCTGTCATCTATAGAGTAGACCCACCACAGTACATATGATATCTGACACCTTCCATCTGTCATCTATAGAGTAGACCCACCACAGTCCATATGATATATGTAACCTTTCATCTGTCATCTATAGAGTAGACCCACCACAGTCCATATGATATCAGTCATCTATAGAGTAGACCCACCACAGTCCATAAGATATCTGTAACCTTCCATCTGTCATCTATAGAGTAGACCCACCACAGTCCATATGATATCTGTAACCTTCCATCTGTCATCTATAGAGTAGACCCACCACAGTCCATATGATATCTGTAACCTTCCATCTGTCATCTATAGAGTAGACCCACCACAGTCCATATGATATCTGTAACCTTCCATCTGTCATCTATAGAGTAGACCCACCACAGTCCATATGATATCTGTAACCTTCCATCTGTCATCTATAGAGTAGACCCACCACAGTCCATATGATATCAGTCATCTATAGAGTAGGCCCACCACAGTCCATATGATATCAGTCATCTATAGAGTAGACCCACCACAGTCCATATGATATCTGTAACCTTCCATCTGTCATCTATAGAGTAGACCCACCACAGTCCATATGATATCTGTAACCTTCCATCTGTCATCTATAGAGTAGACCCACCACAGTCCATATGATATCTGTAACCTTCCATCTGTCATCTATAGAGTAGACCCACCACAGTCCATATGATATCTGTCATTTCATCTATAGAGTAGACCCACCACAGTCCATATGATATCTGTAACCTTCCATCTGTCATCTATAGAGTAGACCCACCACAGTCCATATGATATCTGACACCTTCCATCTGTCATCTATAGAGTAGACCCACCACGTCCATATGATATCTGTTCCATCTCATCTATAGAGTAGACCCACCACAGTCCATATGATATCTGTAACCTTCCATCTGTCATCTATAGAGTAGACCCACCACAGTCCATATGATATCTGTAACCTTCCATCTGTCATCTATAGAGTAGACCCACCACAGTCCATATGATATCTGTCATCTATAGAGTAGACCCACCACAGTCCATATGATATCCAGTCATCTATAGAGTAGACCCACCACAGTCCATATGATATCTGTAACCTTCCATCTGTCATCTATAGAGTAGACCCACCACAGTCCATATGATATCTGTAACCTTCCATCTGTCATCTATAGAGTAGACCCACCACAGTCCATATGATATCTGTAACCTTCCATCTGTCATCTATAGAGTAGGCCCACCACAGTCCATATGATATCTGTAACCTTCCATCTGTCATCTATAGAGTAGACCCACCACAGTCCATATGATATCAGTCATCTATAGAGTAGGCCCACCACAGTCCATATGATATCAGTCATCTATAGAGTAGACCCACCACAGTCCATATGATATCTGTAACCTTCCATCTGTCATCTATAGAGTAGACCCACCACGTCCATATGATATCTGTAACCTTCCATCTGTCATCTATAGAGTAGACCCACCACAGTCCATATGATATCTGTAACCTTCCATCTGTCATCTATAGAGTAGACCCACCACAGTCCATATGGTATCTGTAACCTTCCATCTGTCATCTATAGAGTAGACCCACCACAGTCCATATGATATCTGTCATCTATAGAGTAGACCCACCACAGTCCATATGATATCTGTAACCTTCCATCTGTCATCTATAGAGTAGACCCACCACAGTCCATATGATATCTGTAACCTTCCATCTGTCATCTATAGAGTAGACCCACCACAGTCCATATGATATCTGTCACCTTCCATCTGTCATCTATAGAGTAGACCCACCACGTCCATATGATATCTGTAACCTTCCATCTGTCATCTATAGAGTAGACCCACCACAGTCCATATGATATCTGTAACCTTCCATCTGTCATCTATAGAGTAGACCCACCACAGTCCATATGATATCTGACACCTTCCATCTGTCATCTATAGAGTAGACCCACCAGTCCATATGATATATGTAACCTTCCATCTGTCATCTATAGAGTAGACCCACCACAGTCCATATGATATCAGTCATCTATAGAGTAGACCCACCACAGTCCATATGATATCTGTAACCTTCCATCTGTCATCTATAGAGTAGACCCACCACGTCCATATGATATCTGTAACCTTCCATCTGTCATCTATAGAGTAGACCCACCAGTCCATATGATATCTGTAACCTTCCATCTGTCATCTATAGAGTAGACCCACCAGTCCATATGATATCTGTAACCTTCCATCTGTCATCTATAGAGTAGAACCCACCAGTCCATATGATATCTGTAACCTTCCATCTGTCATCTATAGAGTAGACCCACCAGTCCATATGATATCTGTAACCTTCCATCTGTCATCTATAGAGTAGACCCACCACAGTCCGTATGATATCTGTAACCTTCCATCTGTCATCTATAGAGTAGACCCACCACAGTCCGTATGATATCTGTAACCTTCCATCTGTCATCTATAGAGTAGACCCACCACAGTCCATATGATATCTGACACCTTCCATCTGTCATCTATAGAGTAGACCCACCAGTCCATATGATATCTGTCATCTATAGAGTAGGCCCACCACAGTCCATATGATATCAGTCATCTATAGAGTAGACCCACCACAGTCCATATGATATCTGTAACCTTCCATCTGTCATCTATAGAGTAGACCCACCACAGTCCATATGATATCTGTAACCTTCCATCTGTCATCTATAGAGTAGACCCACCACAGTCCATATGATATCTGACACCTTCCATCTGTCATCAATAGAGTAGACCCACCACGTCCATATGATATCTGTCATCTATAGAGTAGGCCCA
This sequence comes from Salmo salar, assembly GCF_905237065.1. Classification (NCBI taxonomy): domain Eukaryota; kingdom Metazoa; phylum Chordata; class Actinopteri; order Salmoniformes; family Salmonidae; genus Salmo; species Salmo salar. The sequence goes on from NC_059452.1 coordinate 44,748,262, forward strand.
CCACAGTCCATATGATATCAGTCATCTATAGAGTAGACCCACCACAGTCCATATGATATCTGTAACCTTCCATCTGTCATCTATAGAGTAGACCCACCACAGTCCATATGATATCTGTAACCTTCCATCTGTCATCTATAGAGTAGACCCACCACAGTCCATATGATATCTGACACCTTCCATCTGTCATCAATAGAGTAGACCCACCAGTCCATATGATATCTGTAACCTTCCATCTGTCATCTATAGAGTAGACCCACCACAGTCCATATGATATCTGTAACCTTCCGTCTGTCATCTATAGAGTAGACCCACCAGTCCATATGATATATGTAACCTTCCATCTGTCATCTATAGAGTAGACCCACCACAGTCCATATGATATCAGTCATCTATAGAGTAGACCCACCACAGTCCATATGATATCTGTAACCTTCCATCTGTCATCTATAGAGTAGACCCACCACAGTCCATATGATATCTGTAACCTTCCATCTGTCATCTATAGAGTAGACCCACCAGTCCATATGATATCTGTAACCTTCCATCTGTCATCTATAGAGTAGACCCACCATAGTCCATATGATATCTGTAACCTTCCATCTGTCATCTATAGAGTAGACCCACCAGTCCATATGATATCTGTAACCTTCCATCTGTCATCTATAGAGTAGACCCACCAGTCCATATGATATCTGTAACCTTCCATCTGTCATCTATAGAGTAGACCCACCAGTCCATATGATATCTGTAACCTTCCATCTGTCATCTATAGAGTAGACCCACCAGTCCATATGATATCTGTAACCTTCCATCTGTCATCTATAGAGTAGACCCACCACAGTCCGTATGATATCTGTAACCTTCCATCTGTCATCTATAGAGTAGACCCACCACAGTCCGTATTATATCTGTAACCTTCCATCTGTCATCTATAGAGTAGACCCACCACAGTCCATATGATATCTGTCATCTATAGAGTAGACCCACCACAGTCCATATGATATCTGTAACCTTCCATCTGTCATCTATAGAGTAGACCCACCACAGTACATATGATATCTGTCATCTATAGAGTAGGCCCACCACAGTCCATATGATATCAGTCATCTATAGAGTAGGCCCACCACAGTCCATATGATATCTGTCATCTATAGAGTAGACCCACCACAGTCCATATGATATCTGTAACCTTCCATCTGTCATCTATAGAGTAGACCCACCACAGTCCATATGATATATGTAACCTTCCATCTGTCATCTATAGAGTAGACCCACCACAGTCCATATGATATCTGTAACCTTCCATCTGTCATCTATAGAGTAGACCCACCACAGTCCATATGATATCTGTCATCTATAGAGTAGGCCCACCACAGTCCATATGATATCTGTCATCTATAGAGTAGACCCACCACAGTCCATATGATATCTGTAACCTTCCATCTGTCATCTATAGAGTAGGCCCACCACAGTCCATATGATATCAGTCATCTATAGAGTAGACCCACCACAGTCCATATGATATCTGTAACCTTCCATCTGTCATCTATAGAGTAGACCCACCACAGTCCATATGATATCTGTTACCTTCCATCTGTCATCTATAGAGTAGGCCCACCACAGTCCATATGATATCAGTCATCTATAGAGTAGACCCACCACAGTCCATATGATATCTGTAACCTTCCATCTGTCATCTATAGAGTAGACCCACCACAGTCCATATGATATCAGTCATCTATAGAGTAGGCCCACCACAGTCCATATGATATCAGTCATCTATAGAGTAGACCCACCACAGTCCATATGATATCTGTAACCTTCCATCTGTCATCTATAGAGTAGACCCACCACAGTCCATATGATATCTGTAACCTTCCATCTGTCATCTATAGAGTAGACCCACCACGTCCATATGATATCTGTAACCTTCCATCTGTCATCTATAGAGTAGACCCACCATAGTCCATATGATATCTGTAACCTTCCATCTGTCATCTATAGAGTAGACCCACCAGTCCATATGATATCTGTAACCTTCCATCTGTCATCTATAGAGTAGACCCACCACGTCCATATGATATCTGTAACCTTCCATCTGTCATCTATAGAGTAGACCCACCACAGTCCATATGATATCTGTAACCTTCCATCTGTCATCTATAGAGTAGACCCACCACAGTCCATATGATATCTGTAACCTTCCATCTGTCATCTATAGAGTAGACCCACCACAGTCCGTATGATATCTGTAACCTTCCATCTGTCATCTATAGAGTAGACCCACCACAGTCCGTATTATATCTGTAACCTTCCATCTGTCATCTATAGAGTAGACCCACCACAGTCCATATGATATCTGTCCGTCATCTATAGAGTAGACCCACCACAGTCCATATGATATCTGTAACCTTCCATCTGTCATCTATAGAGTAGACCCACCACAGTCCATATGATATCTGTCATCTATAGAGTAGGCCCACCACAGTCCATATGATATCCAGTCATCTATAGAGTAGGCCCACCACAGTCCATATGATATCTGTCATCTATAGAGTAGACCCACCACAGTCCATATGATATCTGTAACCTTCCATCTGTCATCTATAGAGTAGACCCACCACAGTCCATATGATATCTGTAACCTTCCATCTGTCATCTATAGAGTAGACCCACCACAGTCCATATGATATCTGTAACCTTCCATCTGTCATCTATAGAGTAGACCCACCACAGTCCATATGATATCTGTCATCTATAGAGTAGGCCCACCACAGTCCATATGATATCTGTCATCTATAGAGTAGACCCACCACAGTCCATATGATATCTGTAACCTTCCATCTGTCATCTATAGAGTAGGCCCACCACAGTCCATATGATATCAGTCATCTATAGAGTAGACCCACCACAGTCCATATGATATCTGTAACCTTCCATCTGTCATCTATAGAGTAGACCAACCACAGTCCATATGATATCTGTAACCTTCCATCTGTCATCTATAGAGTAGACCCACCAGTCCATATGATATCTGTCTCATCTATAGAGTAGACCCACCACAGTCCATATGATATCTGTAACCTTCCATCTGTCATCTATAGAGTAGACCCACCACAGTCCATATGATATCTGTAACCTTCCATCTGTCATCTATAGAGTAGACCCACCACAGTCCATATGATATCAGTCATCTATAGAGTAGGCCCACCACAGTCCATATGATATCAGTCATCTATAGAGTAGACCCACCACAGTCCATATGATATCTGTAACCTTCCATCTGTCATCTATAGAGTAGACCCACCACAGTCCATATGATATCTGTAACCTTCCATCTGTCATCTATAGAGTAGACCCACCACAGTCCATATGATATCTGTAACCTTCCATCTGTCATCTATAGAGTAGACCCACCACAGTCCATATGATATCTGTAACCTTCCATCTGTCATCTATAGAGTAGGCCCACCACAGTCCATATGATATCAGTCATCTATAGAGTAGACCCACCACAGTCCATATGATATCTGTAACCTTCCATCTGTCATCTATAGAGTAGACCCACCACAGTCCATATGATATCTGTAACCTTCCATCTGTCATCTATAGAGTAGACCCACCACAGTCCATATGATATCTGTAACCTTCCATCTGTCATCTATAGAGTAGACCCACCACGTCCATATGATATCTGTCATCTATAGAGTAGACCCACCACAGTCCATATGATATCTGTAACCTTCCATCTGTCATCTATAGAGTAGACCCACCACAGTCCATATGATATCTGTAACCTTCCATCTGTCATCTATAGAGTAGACCCACCACAGTCCATATGATATCTGACACCTTCCATCTGTCATCTATAGAGTAGACCCACCAGTCCATATGATATCTGTAACCTTCCATCTGTCATCTATAGAGTAGACCCACCACAGTCCATATGATATCTGTAACCTTCCGTCTGTCATCTATAGAGTAGACCCACCACAGTCCATATGATATCTGACACCTTCCATCTGTCATCAATAGAGTAGACCCACCAGTCCATATGATATCTGTAACCTTCCATCTGTCATCTATAGAGTAGACCCACCACAGTCCATATGATATCTGTCATCTATAGAGTAGACCCACCACGTCCATATGATATATGTAACCTTCCATCTGTCATCTATAGAGTAGACCCACCACAGTCCATATGATATCAGTCATCTATAGAGTAGACCCACCACAGTCCATATGATATCTGTAACCTTCCATCTGTCATCTATAGAGTAGACCCACCAGTCCATATGATATCTGTAACCTTCCATCTGTCATCTATAGAGTAGACCCACCAGTCCATATGATATCTGTAACCTTCCATCTGTCATCTATAGAGTAGACCCACCATAGTCCATATGATATCTGTAACCTTCCATCTGTCATCTATAGAGTAGACCCACCAGTCCATATGATATCTGTAACCTTCCATCTGTCATCTATAGAGTAGACCCACCAGTCCATATGATATCTGTAACCTTCCATCTGTCATCTATAGAGTAGACCCACCAGTCCATATGATATCTGTAACCTTCCATCTGTCATCTATAGAGTGAACCCACCACGTCCATATGATATCTGTAACCTTCCATCTGTCATCTATAGAGTAGACCCACCAGTCCATATGATATCTGTAACCTTCCATCTGTCATCTATAGAGTAGACCCACCACAGTCCGTATGATATCTGTAACCTTCCATCTTTCATCTATAGAGTAGACCCACCACAGTCCATATGATATCTGTCATCTATAGAGTAGACCCACCACAGTCCATATGATATCTGTCATCTATAGAGTAGACCCACCACAGTCCATATGATATCTGTAACCTTCCATCTGTCATCTATAGAGTAGACCCACCACAGTCCATATGATATCTGTAACCTTCCATCTGTCATCTATAGAGTAGACCCACCACAGTCCATATGATATCAGTCATCTATAGAGTAGGCCCACCACAGTCCATATGATATCAGTCATCTATAGAGTAGACCCACCACAGTCCATATGATATCTGTAACCTTCCATCTGTCATCTATAGAGTAGACCCACCACAGTCCATATGATATCTGTAACCTTCCATCTGTCATCTATAGAGTAGACCCACCACAGTCCATATGATATCTGAACCTTCCATCTGTCATCTATAGAGTAGACCCACCAGTCCATATGATATCTGTAACCTTCCATCTGTCATCTATAGAGTAGACCCACCACAGTCCATATATCTGTTACCTTCCATCTGTCATCTATAGAGTAGACCCACCACAGTCCATATGATATCTGTAACCTTCCATCTGTCATCTATAGAGTAGACCCACCACAGTCCATATGATATCTGTAACCTTCCATCTGTCATCTATAGAGTAGACCCACCACAGTCCATATGATATCTGTAACCTTCCATCTGTCATCTATAGAGTAGACCCACCACAGTCCATATGATATCTGTCATCTATAGAGTAGGCCCACCACAGTCCATATGATATCTGTCATCTATAGAGTAGACCCACCACAGTCCATATGATATCTGTAACCTTCCATCTGTCATCTATAGAGTAGACCCACCACAGTCCATATGATATCAGTCATCTATAGAGTAGACCCACCACAGTCCATATGATATCTGTAACCTTCCATCTGTCATCTATAGAGTAGACCCACCACAGTCCATATGATATCTGTTACCTTCCATCTGTCATCTATAGAGTAGACCCACCAGTCCATATGATATCTGTCATCTATAGAGTAGACCCACCACAGTCCATATGATATCTGTAACCTTCCATCTGTCATCTATAGAGTAGACCCACCACAGTCCATATGATATCTGTAACCTTCCATCTGTCATCTATAGAGTAGACCCACCACAGTCCATATGATATCAGTCATCTATAGAGTAGGCCCACCACAGTCCATATGATATCAGTCATCTATAGAGTAGACCCACCACAGTCCATATGATATCTGTAACCTTCCATCTGTCATCTATAGAGTAGACCCACCACAGTCCATATGATATCTGTAACCTTCCATCTGTCATCTATAGAGTAGACCCACCACAGTCCATATGATATCTGTAACCTTCCATCTGTCATCTATAGAGTAGGCCCACCACAGTCCATATGATATCTGTAACCTTCCATCAGTCATCTATAGAGTAGGCCCACCACAGTCCATAGGATATCAGTCATCTATAGAGTAGACCCACCACAATCCATATGATATCTGTAACCTTCCATCTGTCATCTATAGAGTAGACCCACCACAGTCCATATGATATCTAACCTTCCATCTGTCATCTATAGAGTAGACCCACCACAGTCCATATGGTATCTGTAACCTTCCATCTGTCATCTATAGAGTAGACCCACCAGTCCATATGATATCTGTCATCTATAGAGTAGACCCACCACAGTCCATATGATATCTGTAACCTTCCATCTGTCATCTATAGAGTAGACCCACCACAGTCCATATGATATCTGACACCTTCCATCTGTCATCAATAGAGTAGACCCACCAGTCCATATGATATCTGTAACCTTCCATCTGTCATCTATAGAGTAGACCCACCACAGTCCATATGATATCTGTAACCTTCCATCTGTCATCTATAGAGTAGACCCACCACAGTCCATATGATATCTGTCATCTATAGAGTAGACCCACCAGTCCATATGATATATGTAACCTTCCATCTGTCATCTATAGAGTAGACCCACCACAGTCCATATGATATCAGTCATCTATAGAGTAGACCCACCACAGTCCATATGATATCTGTAACCTTCCATCTGTCATCTATAGAGTAGACCCACCAGTCCATATGATATCTGTAACCTTCCATCTGTCATCTATAGAGTAGACCCACCAGTCCATATGATATCTGTAACCTTCCATCTGTCATCTATAGAGTAGACCCACCACAGTCCATATGATATCTGTAACCTTCCATCTGTCATCTATAGAGTAGACCCACCAGTCCATATGATATCTGTAACCTTCCATCTGTCATCTATAGAGTAGACCCACCAGTCCATATGATATCTGTAACCTTCCATCTGTCATCTATAGAGTAGACCCACCAGTCCATATGATATCTGTAACCTTCCATCTGTCATCTATAGAGGAATCCCACCAGTCCATATGATATCTGTAACCTTCCATCTGTCATCTATAGAGTAGACCCACCACAGTCCATATGATATCAGTCATCTATAGAGTAGGCCCACCACAGTCCATATGATATCAGTCATCTATAGAGTAGACCCACCACAGTCCATATGATATCTGTAACCTTCCATCTGTCATCTATAGAGTACACCCACCACAGTCCATATGATATCTGTAACCTTCCATCTGTCATCTATAGAGTAGACCCACCACAGTCCATATGATATCTAACCTTCCATCTGTCATCTATAGAGTAGACCCACCAGTCCATATGATATCTGTAACCTTCCATCTGTCATCTATAGAGTAGACCCACCAGTCCATATGATATCTGTCATCTATAGAGTAGACCCACCACAGTCCATATGATATCTGTAACCTTCCATCTGTCATCTATAGAGTAGACCCACCACAGTCCATATGATATCTGTAACCTTCCATCTGTCATCTATAGAGTAGACCCACCACAGTCCATATGATATCAGTCATCTATAGAGTAGGCCCACCACAGTCCATATGATATCAGTCATCTATAGAGTAGACGCACCACATTCCATATGATATCTGTAACCTTCCATCTGTCATCTATAGAGTAGACCCACCACAGTCCATATTATATCTGTAACCTTCCATCTGTCATCTATAGAGTAGACCCACCACAGTCCATATGATATCTGTAACCTTCCATCTGTCATCTATAGAGTAGGCCCACCACAGTCCATATGATATCTGTAACCTTCCATCTGTCATCTATAGAGTAGACCCACCACAGTCCATATGATATCAGTCATCTATAGAGTAGGCCCACCACAGTCCATAGGATATCAGTCATCTATAGAGTAGACCCACCACAGTCCATATGATATCTAACCTTCCATCTGTCATCTATAGAGTAGACCCACCAGTCCATATGATATCTGTAACCTTCCATCTGTCATCTATAGAGTAGACCCACCAGTCCATATGATATCTGTAACCTTCCATCTGTCATCTATAGAGTAGACCCACCACAGTCCATATGGTATCTGTAACCTTCCATCTGTCATCTATAGAGTAGACCCACCAGTCCATATGATATCTGTCATCTATAGAGTAGACCCACCACAGTCCATATGATATCTGTAACCTTCCATCTGTCATCTATAGAGTAGACCCACCACAGTCCATATGATATCTGTAACCTTCCATCTGTCATCTATAGAGTAGACCCACCACAGTCCATATGATATCTGACACCTTCCATCTGTCATCAATAGAGTAGACCCACCAGTCCATATGATATCTGTAACCTTCCATCTGTCATCTATAGAGTAGACCCACCACAGTCCATATGATATCTGTAACCTTCCGTCTGTCATCTATAGAGTAGACCCACCACAGTCCATATGATATCTGACACCTTCCATCTGTCATCTATAGAGTAGACCCACCAGTCCATATGATATCTGTAACCTTCCATCTGTCATCTATAGAGTAGACCCACCACAGTCCATATGATATCTGTAACCTTCCGTCTGTCATCTATAGAGTAGACCCACCACAGTCCATATGATATCTGTACACCTTCCATCTGTCATCTATAGAGTAGACCCACCAGTCCATATGATATCTGTAACCTTCCATCTGTCATCTATAGAGTAGACCCACCAGTCCATATGATATATGTAACCTTTCATCTGTCATCTATAGAGTAGACCCACCACAGTCCATATGATATCAGTCATCTATAGAGTAGACCCACCACAGTCCATATGATATCTGTAACCTTCCATCTGTCATCTATAGAGTAGACCCACCAGTCCATATGATATCTGTAACCTTCCATCTGTCATCTATAGAGTAGACCCACCAGTCCATATGATATCTGTAACCTTCCATCTGTCATCTATAGAGTAGACCCACCACAGTCCATATGATATCTGTAACCTTCCATCTGTCATCTATAGAGTAGACCCACCAGTCCATATGATATCTGTAACCTTCCATCTGTCATCTATAGAGTAGGCCCACCACAGTCCATATGATATCTGTAACCTTCCATCAGTCATCTATAGAGTAGGCCCACCACAGTCCATAGGATATCAGTCATCTATAGAGTAGACCCACCACAATCCATATGATATCTGTAACCTTCCATCTGTCATCTATAGAGTAGACCCACCACAGTCCATATGATATCTAACCTTCCATCTGTCATCTATAGAGTAGACCCACCACAGTCCATATGATATCTGTAACCTTCCATCTGTCATCTATAGAGTAGACCCACCAGTCCATATGATATCTGTAACCTTCCATCTGTCATCTATAGAGTAGACCCACCACAGTCCATATGATATCTGTAACCTTCCATCTGTCATCTATAGAGTAGACCCACCACAGTCCATATGATATCTGACACCTTCCATCTGTCATCTATAGAGTAGACCCACCAGTCCATATGATATCTGTAACCTTCCATCTGTCATCTATAGAGTAGACCCACCACAGTCCATATGATATCTGTAACCTTCCATCTGTCATCTATAGAGTAGACCCACCACAGTCCATATGATATCAGTCATCTATAGAGTAGACCCACCACAGTCCATATGATATCTGTAACCTTCCATCTGTCATCTATAGAGTAGACCCACCACGTCCATATGATATCTGTAACCTTCCATCTGTCATCTATAGAGTAGACCCACCACAGTCCATATGATATCTGCCTCCATCTGTCATCTATAGAGTAGACCCACCACAGTCCATATGATATCTGTAACCTTCCATCTGTCATCTATAGAGTAGACCCACCACGTCCATATGATATCTGTAACCTTCCATCTGTCATCTATAGAGTAGGCCCACCACAGTCCATATGATATCTGTAACCTTCCATCTGTCATCTATAGAGTAGGCCCACCACAGTCCATATGATATCATCGTCATCTATAGAGTAGACCCACCACAATCCATATGATATCTGTAACCTTCCATCTGTCATCTATAGAGTAGACCCACCACAGTCCATATGATATCTGTAACCTTCCATCTGTCATCTATAGAGTAGACCCACCACAGTCCATATGGTATCTGTAACCTTCCATCTGTCATCTATAGAGTAGACCCACCACGTCCATATGATATCTGTCATCTATAGAGTAGACCCACCACAGTCCATATGATATCTGTAACCTTCCATCTGTCATCTATAGAGTAGACCCACCACAGTCCATATGATATCTGACACCTTCCATCTGTCATCTATAGAGTAGACCCACCACAGTCCATATGATATCTGTAACCTTCCATCTGTCATCTATAGAGTAGACCCACCACAGTCCATATGATATCTGTAACCTTCCGTCTGTCATCTATAGAGTAGACCCACCACAGTCCATATGATATCTGTAACCTTCCATCTGTCATCTATAGAGTAGACCCACCACGTCCATATGATATCTGTAACCTTCCATCTGTCATCTATAGAGTAGACCCACCAGTCCATATGATATCTGTAACCTTCCATCTGTCATGTATAGAGTAGACCCACCACAGTCCATATGATATCAGTCATCTATAGAGTAGACCCACCACAGTCCATATGATATCTGTAACCTTCCATCTGTCATCTATAGAGTAGACCCACCAGTCCATATGATATCTGTAACCTTCCATAAGTCATCTATAGTTTAGACCCACCACAGTCCATATGATATCTGTAACCTTCCATCTGTCATCTATAGAGTAGACCCACCACAGTCCATATGATATCTGTAACCTTCCATCTGTCATCTATAGAGTAGACCCACCAGTCCATATGATATCTGTAACCTTCCATCTGTCATCTATAGAGTAGACCCACCACGTCCATATGATATCTGTAACCTTCCATCTGTCATCTATAGAGTAGACCCACCAGTCCATATGATATCTGTAACCTTCCATCTGTCATCTATAGAGTAGACCCACCACAGTCCATATGATATCAGTCATCTATAAGTAGGCCCACCTCAGTCCATATGTGTCATCTATAGAGTAGACCCACCACAGTCCATATGATATCTGTAACCTTCCATCTGTCATCTATAGAGTAGACCCACCACAGTCCATATGATATCTGTAACCTTCCATCTGTCATCTATAGAGTAGACCCACCACAGTCCATATGATATCTGTAACCTTCCATCTGTCATCTATAGAGTAGACCCACCAGTCCATATGATATCTGTAACCTTCCATCTGTCATCTATAGAGTAGACCCACCAGTCCATATGATATCTGTAACCTTCCATCTGTCATCTATAGAGTAGACCCACCACAGTCCATATGATATCTGTAACCTTCCATCTGTCATCTATAGAGTAGACCCACCACAGTCCATATGATATCTGTAACCTTCCATCTGTCATCTATAGAGTAGACCCACCACAGTCCATATGATATCTTAACCTTCCATCTGTCATCTATAGAGTAGACCCACCACAGTCCATATGATATCTGTAACCTTCCATCTGTCATCTATAGAGTAGACCCACCACAGTCCATATGATATCTGTAACCTTCCATCTGTCATCTATAGAGTAGACCCACCACAGTCCATATGATATCTGTAACCTTCCATCTGTCATCTATAGAGTAGACCCACCACAGTCCATATGATATCTGTCATCTATAGAGTAGACCCACCACAGTCCATATGATATCTGTAACCTTCCATCTGTCATCTATAGAGTAGACCCACCACAGTCCATATGATATCTGTAACCTTCCATCTGTCATCTATAGAGTAGACCCACCACAGTCCATATGATATCAGTCATCTATAGAGTAGGCCCACCACAGTCCATAGGATATCAGTCATCTATAGAGTAGACCCACCACAGTCCATATGATATCTGTAACCTTCCATCTGTCATCTATAGAGTAGACCCACCAGTCCATATGATATCTTAACTTTCCATCTGTCATCTATAGAGTAGACCCACCACAGTCCATATGATATCTGTAACCTTCCATCTGTCATCTATAGAGTAGACCCACCACAGTCCATATGCTATCTGTAACCTTCCATCTGTCATCTATAGAGTAGACCCACCAGTCCATATGATATCTGTCATCTATAGAGTAGACCCACCACAGTCCATATGATATCTGTAACCTTCCATCTGTCATCTATAGAGTAGACCCACCACAGTCCATATGATATCTGTAACCTTCCATCTGTCATCTATAGAGTAGACCCACCACAGTCCATATGATATTTGTCACCTTCCATCTGTCATCTATAGAGTAGACCCACCAGTCCATATGATATCTGTAACCTTCCATCTGTCATCTATAGAGTAGACCCACCACAGTCCATATGATATCTGTAACCTTCCGTCTGTCATCTATAGAGTAGACCCACCACAGTCCATATGATATCTGTCACCTTCCATCTGTCATCTATAGAGTAGACCCACCAGTCCATATGATATCTGTAACCTTCCATCTGTCATCTATAGAGTAGACCCACCACAGTCCATATGATATCTGTAACCTTCCGTCTGTCATCTATAGAGTAGACCCACCACAGTCCATATGATATCTGACACCTTCCATCTGTCATGTATAGAGTAGACCCACCACAGTCCATATGATATCTGTAACCTTCCATCTGTCATCTATAGAGTAGACCCACCACAGTCCATATGATATATGTAACCTTCCATCTGTCATCTATAGAGTAGACCCCCCACAGTCCATATGATATCAGTCATCTATAGAGTAGACCCACCACAGTCCATATGATATCTGTAACCTTCCATCTGTCATCTATAGAGTAGACCCACCAGTCCATATGATATCTGTAACCTTCCATCTGTCATCTATAGAGTAGACCCACCAGTCCATATGATATCTGTAACCTTCCATCTGTCATCTATAGAGTAGACCCACCATAGTCCATATGATATCTGTAACCTTCCATCTGTCATCTATAGAGTAGACCCACCACAGTCCATATGATATCTGTAACCTTCCATCAGTCATCTATAGAGTAGGCCCACCACAGTCCATAGGATATCAGTCATCTATAGAGTAGACCCACCACAATCCATATGATATCTGTAACCTTCCATCTGTCATCTATAGAGTAGACCCACCACAGTCCATATGATATCTAACCTTCCATCTGTCATCTATAGAGTAGACCCACCACAGTCCATATGATATCTGTAACCTTCCATCTGTCATCTATAGAGTAGACCCACCAGTCCATATGATATCTGTCATCTATAGAGTAGACCCACCACAGTCCATATGATATCTGTAACCTTCCATCTGTCATCTATAGAGTAGACCCACCACAGTCCATATGATATCTGTAACCTTCCATCTGTCATCTATAGAGTAGACCCACCACAGTCCATATGATATCTGACACCTTCCATCTGTCATCTATAGAGTAGACCCACCACGTCCATATGATATCTGTAACCTTCCATCTGTCATCTATAGAGTAGACCCACCACAGTCCATATGATATCTGTAACCTTCCGTCTGTCATCTATAGAGTAGACCCACCACAGTCCATATGATATCTGACACCTTCCATCTGTCATCTATAGAGTAGACCCACCACAGTCCATATGATATCTGTAACCTTCCATCTGTCATCTATAGAGTAGACCCACCACGTCCATATGATATATGTAACCTTTCATCTGTCATCTATAGAGTAGGCCCACCACAGTCCATATGATATCAGTCATCTATAGAGTAGACCCACCACAGTCCATATGATATCTGTAACCTTCCATCTGTCATCTATAGAGTAGACCCACCAGTCCATATGATATCTGTAACCTTCCATCTGTCATCTATAGAGTAGACCCACCAGTCCATATGATATCTGTAACCTTCCATCTGTCATCTATAGAGTAGACCCACCACAGTCCATATGATATCTGTAACCTTCCATCTGTCATCTATAGAGTAGACCCACCAGTCCATATGATATCTGTAACCTTCCATCTGTCATCTATAGAGTAGACCCACCACAGTCCATATGATATCTGTAACCTTCCATCTGTCATCTATAGAGTAGACCCACCACAGTCCATATGATATCTGTAACCTTCCATCTGTCATCTATAGAGTAGATCCACCAGTCCATATGATATCTGTAACCTTCCATCTGTCATCTATAGAGTAGACCCACCACAGTCCATATGATATCTCATCTATAAGTAGGCCACCAGTCCATATGTCAGTCATCTATAGAGTAGACCCACCACAGTCCATATGATATCTGTAACCTTCCATCTGTCATCTATAGAGTACACCCACCACAGTCCATATGATATCTGTAACCTTCCATCTGTCATCTATAGAGTAGACCCACCACAGTCCATATGATATCTAACCTTCCATCTGTCATCTATAGAGTAGACCCACCAGTCCATATGATATCTGTAACCTTCCATCTGTCATCTATAGAGTAGACCCACCAGTCCATATATCTGTAACCTTCCATCTGTCATCTATAGAGTAGACCCACCACAGTCCATATGATATCTGTAACCTTCCATCTGTCATCTATAGAGTAGACCCACCAGTCCATATGATATCTGTCATCTATAGAGTAGACCCACCACAGTCCATATGATATCTGTAACCTTCCATCTGTCATCTATAGAGTAGACCCACCACAGTCCATATGATATCTGTAACCTTCCATCTGTCATCTATAGAGTAGACCCACCACAGTCCATATGATATCAGTCATCTATAGAGTAGGCCCACCACAGTCCATATGATATCAGTCATCTATAGAGTAGACCCACCACATTCCATATGATATCTGTAACCTTCCATCTGTCATCTATAGAGTAGACCCACCACAGTCCATATGATATCACTCCATGTCATCTATAGAGTAGACCCACCACAGTCCATATGATATCTGTAACCTTCCATCTGTCATCTATAGAGTAGACCCACCACAGTCCATATGATATCAGTCATCTATAGAGTAGGCCCACCACAGTCCATAGATATCAGTCATCTATAGAGTAGACCCACCACAGTCCATATGATATCTGTAACCTTCCATCTGTCATCTATAGAGTAGACCCACCACAGTCCATATGATATCTGTAACCTTCCATCTGTCATCTATAGAGTAGACCCACCACGTCCATATGATATCTGTAACCTTCCATCTGTCATCTATAGAGTAGACCCACCACAGTCCATATGGTATCTGTAACCTTCCATCTGTCATCTATAGAGTAGACCCACCACAGTCCATATGATATCTGTCATCTATAGAGTAGACCCACCACAGTCCATATGATATCTGTAACCTTCCATCTGTCATCTATAGAGTAGACCCACCACAGTCCATATGATATCTGTAACCTTCCATCTGTCATCTATAGAGTAGACCCACCACAGTCCATATGATATCTGTCACCTTCCATCTGTCATCTATAGAGTAGACCCACCACAGTCCATATGATATCTGTAACCTTCCATCTGTCATCTATAGAGTAGACCCACCACAGTCCATATGATATCTGTAACCTTCCGTCTGTCATCTATAGAGTAGACCCACCACAGTCCATATGATATCTGTAACCTTCCATCTGTCATCTATAGAGTAGACCCACCACGTCCATATGATATCTGTAACCTTCCATGTCATCTATAGAGTAGACCCACCACGTCCATATGATATCTGTAACCTTCCATCTGTCATCTATAGAGTAGACCCACCACAGTCCATATGATATCAGTCATCTATAGAGTAGACCCACCACAGTCCATATATCTGTAACCTTCCATCTGTCATCTATAGAGTAGACCCACCAGTCCATATGATATCTGTAACCTTCCATCTGTCATCTATAGAGTAGACCCACCAGTCCATATGATATCTGTAACCTTCCATCTGTCATCTATAGAGTAGACCCACCATGTCCATATGATATCTGTAACCTTCCATCTGTCATCTATAGAGTAGACCCACCAGTCCATATGATATCTGTAACCTTCCATCTGTCATCTATAGAGTAGACCCACCACAGTCCATATGATATCTGTAACCTTCCATCTGTCATCTATAGAGTAGACCCACCACAGTCCATATGATATCTGTAACCTTCCATCTGTCATCTATAGAGTAGACCCACCACAGTCCATATGATATCTGTAACCTTCCATCTGTCATCTATAGAGTAGACCCACCACAGTCCATATGATATCTGTCATCTATAGAGTAGACCCACCACAGTCCATATGATATCTGTAACCTTCCATCTGTCATCTATAGAGTAGACCCACCACAGTCCATATGATATCTCCTGTCATCTATAGAGTAGACCCACCACAGTCCATATGATATCTGTAACCTTCCATCTGTCATCTATAGATTAGACCCACCACAGTACATATGATATCTGTCTCCATCTCATCTATAGAGTAGACCCACCACAGTCCATATGATATCAGTCATCTATAGAGTAGGCCCACCACAGTCCATATGATATCTGTCATCTATAGAGTAGACCCACCACAGTCCATATGATATCTGTAACCTTCCATCTGTCATCTATAGAGTAGACCCACCACAGTCCATATGATATCTGTAACCTTCCATCTGTCATCTATAGAGTAGACCCACCACAGTCCATATGATATCAGTCATCTATAGAGTAGGCCCACCACAGTCCATATGATATCTGTCATCTATAGAGTAGACCCACCACAGTCCATATGATATCTGTAACCTTCCATCTGTCATCTATAGAGTAGGCCCACCACAGTCCATATGATATCAGTCATCTATAGAGTAGACCCACCACAGTCCATATGATATCTGTAACCTTCCATCTGTCATCTATAGAGTAGACCCACCACAGTCCATATGATATCTGTAACCTTCCATCTGTCATCTATAGAGTAGGCCCACCACAGTCCATATGATATCACTTCCATGTCATCTATAGAGTAGGCCCACCACAGTCCATATGATATCTGTAACCTTCCATCTGTCATCTATAGAGTAGACCCACCACAGTCCATATGATATCTGTAACCTTCCATTGTCATCTATAGAGTAGACCCACCACAGTCCATATGATATCACGTCATCTATAGAGTAGACCCACCACAGTCCATATGATATCTGTAACCTTCCATCTGTCATCTATAGAGTAGACCCACCACAGTCCGTATGATATCTGTAACCTTCCATCTGTCATCTATAGAGTAGACCCACCACAGTCCATATGATATCTACGTCATCTATAGAGTAGGCCCACCACAGTCCATATGATATCTGTACTCCATCTGTCATCTATAGAGTAGACCCACCACAGTCCATATGATATCTGTAACCTTCCATCTGTCATCTATAGAGTAGGCCCACCACAGTCCATATGATATCAGTCATCTATAGAGTAGGCCCACCACAGTCCATATGATATCAGTCATCTATAGAGTAGACCCACCACAGTCCATATGATATCTGTAACCTTCCATCTGTCATCTATAGAGTAGGCCCACCACAGTCCATATGATATCTAATGTCATCTATAGAGTAGGCCCACCACAGTCCATATGATATCTGTAACCTTCCATCTGTCATCTATAGAGTAGACCCACCACAGTCCATATGATATCTGTAACCTTCCATCTGTCATCTATAGAGTAGGCCCACCACAGTCCATATGATATCAGTCATCTATAGAGTAGGCCCACCACAGTCCATATGATATCAGTCATCTATAGAGTAGACCCACCACAGTCCATATGATATCTGTAACCTTCCATCTGTCATCTATAGAGTAGGCCCACCACAGTCCATATGATATCGTCAGTCATCTATAGAGTAGACCCACCACAGTCCATATGATATCTGTAACCTTCCATCTGTCATCTATAGAGTAGACCCACCACAGTCCATATGATATCTGTAACCTTCCATCTGTCATCTATAGAGTAGGCCCACCACAGTCCATATGATATCTGTAACCTTCCATCTGTCATCTATAGAGTAGACCCACCACAGTCCATATGATATCTGTAACCTTCCATCTGTCATCTATAGAGTAGACCCACCACAGTCCATATGATATCCAGTCATCTATAGAGTAGGCCCACCACAGTCCATATGATATCAGTCATCTATAGAGTAGGCCCACCACAGTCCATATGATATCATCTGTCATCTATAGAGTAGACCCACCACAGTCCATATGATATCTGTAACCTTCCATCTGTCATCTATAGAGTAGACCCACCACAGTCCATATGATATCTCTTCATCGTCATCTATAGAGTAGGCCCACCACAGTCCATATGATATCTGTAACCTTCCATCTGTCATCTATAGAGTAGACCCACCACAGTCCATATGATATCTGTCATCTATGAGTAGGCCCACCACAGTCCATATATATCTGTCATCTATAGAGTAGACCCACCACAGTCCATATGATATCTGTAACCTTCCATCTGTCATCTATAGAGTAGACCCACCACAGTCCGTATGATATCTGTAACCTTCCATCTGTCATCTATAGAGTAGACCCACCACAGTCCATATGATATCTGTAACCTTCCATCTGTCATCTATAGAGTAGACCCACCACAGTCCATATGATATCTGTCTCATTCTATAGAGTAGACCCACCACAGTCCATATGATATCTGTAACCTCCATCTGTCATCTATAGAGTAGACCCACCACAGTCCATATGATATCAGTCATCTATAGAGTAGGCCCACCACAGTCCATATGATATCAGTCATCTATAGAGTAGACCCACCACAGTCCATATGATATCAGTCATCTATAGAGTAGGCCCACCACAGTCCATATGATATCAGTCATCTATAGAGTAGACCCACCACAGTCCATATGATATCTGTAGCACCATCCATTTCTATGTCATCTATAGAGTAGACCCACCACAGTCCATATGATATCAATGTCATCTATAGAGTAGACCCACCACAGTCCATATTATATCTGTAACCTTCCATCTGTCATCTATAGAGTAGACCCACCACAGTCCATATGATATCTGTAACCTTCCATCTGTCATCTATAGAGTAGACCCACCACAGTCCATATGATATCTGTAACCTTCCATCTGTCATCTATAGAGTAGGCCCACCACAGTCCATATGATATCTGTAACCTTCCATCTGTCATCTATAGAGTAGGCCCACCACAGTCCATATGATATCTGTAACCTTCCATCTGTCATCTATAGAGTAGACCCACCACAGTCCATATGATATCAGTCATCTATAGAGTAGGCCCACCACAGTCCATAGGATATCAGTCATCTATAGAGTAGACCCACCACAGTCCATATATCAGTCATCTATAGAGTAGACCCACCACAGTCCATATGATATCTGTAACCTTCCATCTGTCATCTATAGAGTAGGCCCACCACAGTCCATATGATATCTGTAACCTTCTATCTGTCATCTATAGAGTAGACCCACCACAGTCCGTATGATATCTGTAACCTTCCATCTGTGACATCCATGAGACGGCCCCTGTGTGAGGTCCAGGCGTATTCTTGCATTACGCAGCCGTTATAATATTAAAGGGATTTTTGCCGTTTTAATCCTATTTTCTATTTACCCAGAGTCAGATTAACTCATGGATACTCATGGAAGTTGAAGGTAGTTCCTGGAGCCATTTCTAACTAGTGTTAGCACAATGACTAGAAGTCTACAGGAACAGCTAGCATGCTAGCTTTAAAAAAAAATCTTGTTGTGAAAAAATCGTACTGTCCCTTTATCTGTGGTGTTCCCCCTTGTGTTTTAAAGAAGCAGGGTGCACAGGGCTCACAGGCGACAAACACCGTGCACTAAGCGTGATCACGTAGTTAACAATGAATGTATTGATCTGTACAGTATCCAGTGGCTTTAGCCTAAGGTAGGACTCGTCCCCAACATGAAAGGCTTGTAGGTTTTCTGTAGGAGAGCACAGTCATGAGTCGGCTCTAGAGTGTTTCCTGCAGGTCTCACATGGTCAGGAGGGAGAAACTCCGGGGGGGCCCTGTAGACATTGTGACTTGTGAGCAGCTGACAGAGAAGCTTGTTAGGCTATGTTGGGGCCTAGGAGCGTAAACTCCTCAGTCATGGGTTCAGTCCTACATGGCACCCTATGTAGTGCACTACTTTTGACCAGAGCAGTATGGGGCCTTGTCAAAAGTAGTGCACTGAATAGGGAATATGGTGCCTGTTGGGACACGGATCTGGTTTGAACCTCTGAAGTAAATGATAAGCAGTATAGCCCTGAATCCTTTTGTGGTTCACTGTATGTCAGGCCTCTCCTTTTTCCTTTCAAAGGCACAAACAACCAACAACAACAAAAAGCAGCCCTGCCACTTGGCTAGCTATAAAGCTGGGTGATGATCAGCGATTATAGGTCTATATCCTGTCCAGTTGTACGGTGTTGGTCTCTCTCTCTCTCTCTCTCTCTCTCTCTCTCTCTCTCTCTCTCTCTCTCTCTCTTCTCTTTCTCTTTCTCTCTTTCTTGAAGCCTACAATAGACCTGCTCTATCAGGGCTCAAAACTGCGACCAAAACACTTGCATTTGCGGTGCAACATACATTGCAACATACATTTTTTTTATTTGTTGCTAGGATGCCAGTGCAAAAAAATGTTGGTCATGTTTTTTACATTTTTATTAAGATTTATTCAAACTGCAGTGGGTATGCAAACCAGGTATTCAAAAAGTTTGGTCCGAAGTCCTGTTTGAATCTTTGCGATACGCAATTCAGTTATCATGCACTATTGTGTGAAAATTGTTAAAGGCTTTCCCCAAAAATCTGCCCAAGTAAATATTGACTCCAAAGTAGGCCTGCAGTGCATTCGGAAAGTATTCAAAACCTTTTGACTTTTTCCATATTTTGTTACGTTACATCCTTATTCTAAAATGGATTAAAAAAATATAATAATTCTCATCAATCTACACACTACCCCGTAATAACAAAGTGAAAACATTTAAAAAAAAATTATTGTTGAAATGTATAAAAACAAATACCTTATTTCCATAAGTTTAGTCCCATTGCTTCTGACACCTTTATCAGAACCCCACAGTTGTTACCTTTCTAACGCTACTACGCATGTGTTTGTAGGACCTCGTTTTGAAACTGAAATGTACTTTGTGAGGGTAATGTACAATGTTATGCATCATTTAGAAAATGACACAAGAGAGGGTCAGAGTTTAACAGAGCAAATACACCGTCCAATTTTGTATTGTATTTTTGTTTGTTCCCAGACCTGAAATGTTGTCTCCTGATGTGGTTTAAGCATTGTTGTGGACTAGAAAACTAGAAAAGATGGATGTTCTATATGGATGTTTAAAAAAAACATTTTATAGTAAAAACCTAAAAATAGGAAATCAGAAACCAGGAAAAATAAAACTGGGAAAACGGATTTTGCCAATAGATTAAACTGACTTTATGGGGCCCTACACCTTTTAGTGACTGTTCAAAATCACTGACAATAACAGTGAAGGTTTTTTCTTTCCATCCAAACAAACAATGTAAATATGATATTGTTAAATTATAATGATTTGTTTATGAAGGGTACGTCATTATAGGCTACTTGCTCAGCCTACAAATTAAAGATGACAACATTTTAAATGACGAGGGAATCATCTGCTTTCCACTGGCAAATTTACCTGAATGTCAAGCCCTGTAAAGGAATGCTAATTGAAAAGATGGCTAGTCATTTATTAGCCTAGTTCTGGATGGAATACAGGTACATTATGAGACACAAGGTCATTATTGGCGTGACCAAATCATACTGGTGCCATCAACTGAAAAAGTTGTCTAGAGACCTGACTAGAGTCCACATCTTCATAGTCAGTCTTGAAGTCTACTGTAGACCTCCTCTATAGTCCATAGATCATAGTCAGCTGTAGCTGTAAATAGTTAAACAAGGCTTAAAACAATGTTAGCGTGAACCCTGAATCCAGAAACTGAATGGAAGTCTCTTCTGGACACGGTAGACTCCTCCTCATCACTCTATAGATTTCATATAGAGAGACAGCATGCCAACCTGGAGGCCCTGCATGACCCCAATACATTAATGAACGACACCATGTCCGGGACAGTAGATTTCTGTCCAACTGTCTCACCCGGTCCAGGTGGGTGGAGGTTGTACCGTGGTGTGTTTCATATGCAGCCACGGCGTGGTGGCCCCATAGGCTGTTCACTGGGCTTTGATTAATGAACAACAAGCTTGACTCGTTCATAAAAGGTGTCAAACTGACTGAATAAAAGTCGATGTCATATAGCCTTGCCATTCATAAATCATACCACATAGTTATATGTCCATGGTATTGCATCCGGACAATTAAATGAAAGATCTCCTTTTTGTATTTTTGATATAAAGTCTATCAGAACATCCTAAACAGGGACTTTGAATAGAGTGACTCGTCAGTAGCCTAACGAATCGCATCGGTAAGAGAGCTGTTCATTCGGCTCCCTAATTTCCATACTGGTAGTTGTTTTTGGGCCGATTTATCTGCAGATAAATGATGAAAGCATTTGATGAAGAAGGTGGATCCTCCTCACTGCAGTAGGCAGGCTAGTGGAGCGAGAGCCTCACTCTGGTTCAAAATATGATCAAAGAAAACAGATTGAATTGTTTTAAATGTACTGATATGGTATCGTCAAAGATATTGATTATAGGTCTATTGATTTGAATCAAAGTGTCCACAATGGATTAGTCAGCTGCTGCTTTGTGTGTAGTAAAGCCCATGTTTAACACCTGCTGTATTACAGATAGCTGAGAAAAGGGCCTGTTAAAAGGAAGCCTGAAGCCTGTGGAAGTCAGCAGACTCTTACAGTAGTCTTTTAAAGGTCCATGCTGTCAAATGTTTGTCCCCCCTATGTTTTATATATTATTGTACAACAGCTGATGAAACTAACACTGTAAACACACACACATGGATCAGTGTCATTTCCAGTTAATTGCTGGTTGAAAACATAATATACCAGAGGCCATCAAAACAGAGTTTGTCTGCAACAAATAATCAGAACACCACCCCAGCTCAGGGGATCCTTACTGGCTACTTTGTCTTTGGCTGGCTACCCTATGTGCTTGTGGAAAACACTGATTAGTGACGGTCTATTTCAGAGACGTTAGCAGAGCTGTAAAGATGTCAGAGTTGGTTTGAACTCTCTCCTCTGGAACAACAACCACTACCTTATTACACTATGACCATGTCAAGAACACCCAAGAACACTGGCCCTGTCTCACCAATTACACAAGGTGTGTGTGTGTGTGTGTGTGTGTGTGTGTGTGTGTGTGTGTGTGTGTGTGTGTGTGTGTGTGTGTGTGTGTGTGTGTGTGTGTGTGTGTGTGTGTGTGTGTGTGTGTGATTTATAAAATTAACACAAACAGCTAGCTCCAACAGGCTACAAATCTGTTAAATCGTCTTCTGATTAGGGCTCGGAATGGCCATGGACCTCACAAACCCAGCTGTACTGTGCTGGCCATGGACCTCACAAACCCAGCTGTACTGTACTGGCCATGGACCTCACAAACCCAGCTGTGCTGTGCTGGCCATGGACCTCACAAACCCAGCTGTGCTGTGCTGACCATGGACCTCACAAACCCAGCTGTGCTGTGCTGGCCATGGACCTCACAAACCCAGCTGTGCTGTGCTGGCCATGGACCTCACAAACCCAGCTGTACTGTGCTGGCCATGGACCTCACAAACCCAGCTGTACAGTACTGGCCATGGACCTCACATACCCAACTGTACTGGCCATGGACCTCACAAACCCAGCTGTACTGTGCTGACCATGGACCTCACAAACCCAGCTGTGCTGTGCTGACCATGGACCTCACAAACCCAGCTGTGCTGTGCTGACCATGGACCTCACAAACCCAGCTGTGCTGTGCTGACCATGGACCTCACAAACCCAGCTGTACTGTGCTGACCATGGACCTCACAAACCCAGCTGTACTGGCCATGGACCTCACAAACCCAGCTGTACTGTACTGACCATGGCCCTCACAAACCCAGCTGTACTGTACTGACCATGGACCTCACAAACCCAGCTGTACTGTACTGGCCATGGACCTCACAAACCCAGCTGTACTGTACTGACCATGGACCTCACATACCCAACTGTACTGGCCATGGACCTCACAAACCCAGCTGTACTGTGCTGGCCATGGACCTCACAAACCCAGCTGTACTGTACTGGCCATGGACCTCACAAACCCAGCTGTCCTGTACTGACCATGGACCTCACAAACCCAGCTGTACTGGCCATGGACCTCACAAACCCAGCTGTACTGGCCATGGACCTCACAAACCCAGCTGTACTGCGCTGGCCATGGACCTCACAAACCCAGCTGTACTGCGCTGGCCATGGACCTCACAAACCCAGCTGTACTGCGCTGGCCATGGACCTCACAAACCCAGCTGTACTGCGCTGGCCTGGTACTTCTCACCAAACCCAGCTGTACTGCGCTGGCCTGGTACTTCTCACCAAACCCAGCTGTACTGCGCTGGCCTGGTACTTCTCACCAAACCCAGCTGTACTGCGCTGGCCTGGTACTTCTCACCAAACCCAGCTGTACTGCGCTGGCCTGGTACTTCTCACCAAACCCAGCTGTACTGCGCTGGCCTGGTACTTCTCACCAAACCCAGCTGTACTGCGCTGGCCTGGTACTTCTCACCAAACCCAGCTGTACTGCGCTGGCCTGGTACTTCTCACCAAACCCAGCTGTACTGCGCTGGCCTGGTACTTCTCACCAAACCCAGTTGTACTGTGCTGGCCATGGACCTCACAAACCCAGCTGTACTGCGCTGGCCTGGTACTTCTCACCAGACCCAGCTGTACTGCGCTGGCTTGGTACTTCTCACCAAACCTAGCTGTACTGTGCTGGCCATGGACCTCACAAACCCAGCTGTACTGTGCTGGCCATGGACCTCACAAACCCAGCTGTACTGTGCTGGCCTGGTACTTCTCACCAAACCCAGCTGTACTGTGCTGGCCATGGACCTGTCTGTGTTGTGGGAGTGTGTACAGTTGAAGTCGGAAGTTTACATAAACTTAAACTTAGGAGTCATTAAAACTCGTTTTTCAACCACTCCACAAATTTCTTGTTAACAAACTATAGTTTTGGCAAGTCGGTTAGGACATCTTCTTTCTGCATGACACAAGTCATTTTTCCAGCAATTGTTTACAGACAGATTATTTCACTTATAATTCACTGTATCACTGGGTCAGAAGTTTACATACACTAAGTTGACTGCGCCTTTAAACAGCGTGGAAAATTCCCAAAAATTATGTCCTGGCATGTCAAGCTTCTGTTAGGCTAATTGACATAATTTGAGTCAATTGGAGGTGTACCTGTTGATGAATTTCAAGGCCTACCTTCAAACTCAGTGCCTCTTTGCTTGACATCATGGGAAAATCAAAAGAAATCAGACAAGACCTCAGAAAAACAATTGTGGACCAAGTCTGGTTCATCCTTGGGAGCAATTTCCAAAGCCTGAAGGTACCACTATCATCTTTACAAACAATAGTATGCAAGTATTAACACCATGGGACCACGCAGCCGTCATACCGCTCAGGAAGGAGACGCGTTCTGTCTCCTAGAGATGAACGTACTTTGGTTTGAAAAGTGCAAATCAATCCCACAACTACAGCAAAGGACCATGTGAAGATGCTGGAGGAAACAAAAGTATCTATATCCACAGTAAAACGAGTCCTATATCGACAACCTGAAAGGCCACCTGGCAAGGAAGAAGCCACTGCTCCAAAACCTCCATAAAAAAGCCAGACTACGGTTTGCAAACTGCACATGGGGACAAAGATATTACTCTTTGGAGAAATGTCCTCTGATCTGATGAAACAAAAATAGAACTGTTTGGCCATAATGACCATTGATATGTTTGGAGGAAAAAGGGGGAGGCTTGCAAGCTGAAGAACACCATCCCAACCATGAAGCACTGGGGTGGCAGCATCATGTTGTGGGGGTGCTTTGCTGCAGGAGGGACTGGAGCACTTCGCAAAATAGATGGCATCATGAGGCAGGAAACTGATGTGGATATATTGAAGCAACATCTCAAGACATCAGTCAGGAAGTTAAAGCTTGGTCGCAAATGAGTCTTCCAAATGGACAATGACCCCAAGCATACTTTAAAAGTTGTAGCAAATGGCTTAAGGACAAAAAAGTCAAGGTATTGGAGGGGCCATCACAAAGCCCTAACCTCAATCCCATAGAAAATTTGTGGGCAGAACTGAAAAAGCATGTGCAAGCAAGGAGGCCTACAAAACTGACTCAGTTACACCAGCTCTGTCAGGAGGAATGGGCCAAAATTCACCCAACGTATTGTAGGAAGCTTGTGGAAGGCTACCCAAAACGTTTGGCCCAAGTTAAACAATTTTAATGGCAATGCTACCAAATACTAATTGAGTGTATGTGAACTTCTGACCCACTGGGAATGTGATTAAATAAATCATTCTCTACTATTATTCTGACATTTCACATTCTTAAAATAGTTCTGATCCTGACTGACCTAAGATATGGAATTTTTACTAGGACTAAATGTCAGGGATTGTGAAAACTGAGTTTAAATGTATTTGGCCAAGGTGTATGTAAACGTCCGACCTCAACTGTGTGTGTGTGTGTGTGTTATAGGTTGTGTGTGTCAAGGGCAGTCTACCATCTGGGCTGGTCTGCCTGTGATAAGGCTCAAGTACAAGGTCTAGTGATAGTTGTCTTAGTCCGGGAACAGGGCGGTGGTGCATTCCTGCCTCTACACATCAGGCATAAATGGGACAGACAGCAGGGTTCCAGGCAGCCAGACAGGCAGGCAGACAGCAGGGAGGCAGCATGGTGACATGCAGGCAGGAAGGCAGACAGCAGAGTTCCAGGCAAGCAGAAGGGTTCAAGACGACAGGGTTCCAGTTAGGCAGAAGGGTTCAAGACAGCAGGGTTCCAAGCAGGCTTGCAGGCAGGCAGACGGCAGGCTTGCAGGCAGACGGCAGGCTTGCAGGCTTCCAGGCAGGCTTGCAGCGTTCCAGGCAGACACATAGCCAGGCAGGCATGAGGCGGCCAGGCGGGTAGTCAGGGTGCCAGACAGCCAGCCAGCAGGGTTCCAGCTAGCAAGGTTCCAGACAGCCAGACAGCAAGGTTCCAGACAGCCAGACAGCAGGGTTCCAGACAGCCTGAGAGCAGGATTCCAGAGAGCAGGGTTCCAGGCAGACGGTCAGACGGGCAGTAGGGCTCCGGGCAGACGGGCAGCAGGGCTCCAGGCAGACACATAGCCGGGCAGGGAGGCAGGCGGGCGGGCGGGCAGACTTGCAGGGTGACGGGCGGGCGGGCAGACTTGCAGGGTGACGGGCGGGCGGGCAGACATCAGCGTTCCAGACAACAGGGTTCCAGGCAGACGGGCAGCAGGGTTCCAGGCAGACGGGCAGCAGGGTTCCAGGCAGACGGGCAGCAGGGTTCCAGGCAGACGGGCAGCAGGGTTCCAGGCAGACGGGCAGCAGGGTTCCAGGCAGACGGGCAGCAGGTTTCCAGGCAGACGGGCAGCAGGGTTCCAGGCAGGCAGACAGACATAGACAGCAGAGTTCCAGGCAGGCAGGCAGGCAGGCAGGGTTCCAGGCAGGCAGGCAGGCAGGGTTCCAGGCAGGCAGGCAGGCGGGGTTCCAGGCAGGCAGGCAGGCAGGGTTCCAGGCAGGCAGGGTTCCAGGCAGGCAGGCAGGCAGGCAGGGTTCCAGGCAGGCAGGCAGGCAGGGTTCCAGGCAGACAGACATAGACAGCAGGCTTCCAGGCAGGCAGGCGGCAGAGTTCCAGGCAGGCAGGCGGCAGGGTTCCAGGCAGACAGACATAGACAGCAGGCTTCCAGGCAGGCAGGCAGGCAGGGTTCCAGGCAGGCAGGCAGGCAGGCGGCAGGGTTCCAGGCAGGCGGCAGGTGGCAGGGTTCCAGGCAGGCAGGGTTGTAGGCAGGGTGGCAGACAGGTAGACAGACAGCAGGGTGGCAGACAGGTAGACAGACAGCAGGGTTCCAGGCAGATAGGCAGACAGCAGTGTGAGAGACAGGCAGACGGCAGGGTTTCAGGCGGGCAGGGGTCCAGGCAGGTTTCCAGGCAGGCAGGCAGGCAGGCAGGCAGGCAGACAGCAGGGTTCCAGGCAGGCAGACAGGCAGCTGGGTTCCAGGCAGGCCGAGTTCCAGACAGGTAGACAGCCAGGCAGGCAGGCAAACAGCATGCAGGCAGACGGGCAGAGAGGCAGACAGGCAGGCAGCAGGATTCCAGGCAGGCAGACTGCAGGGTGACAGGCAGGCAGACTGCAGGGTGACAGGCAGGCAGACTGCAGGGTGACAGGCAGGCAGGGTTCCAGGCTGGCAGGCGGGCAGCCAGGGTTCCAGGCGGGCAGCCAGGGTTCCAGCCAGCCAGGCAGGCAGGTAGGGTTCCAGGCAGGTGGCAGGGTTCCAGGCAGGCAGGCAGGCAGGTGGCAGGGTTCCAAGCAGGCAGGTTTCCTGGCAGGTTTCCTGGCAGGCAGGGTTCCGGGCGGCAGACGGGCGGCAGGGTGCTATACAGGCAGACAGACAGACTGCAGGGTTCCAGGCTTCCAGCAGACAGACGGACAGGCAGGCAGCAGGGTTCCAGGCAGACGGACAGCAGGGTTCCAGGCAGACGGACAGCAGGGTTCCAGGCAGACGGACAGCAGGGTTCCAGGCAGACGGACAGCAGGGTTCCAGGCAGACGGACAGCAGGGTTCCAGGCAGACGGACAGCAGGGTTCCAGGCAGACGGACAGCAGGGTTCCAGGCAGACGGTCAAACAGGGCTGCGTTCCCAAATGGCACCCTATTTCCTAGTTCACTACTTTTAACCAGAGATCTATGGGTCCTGGTCTGCAGTAGTGCCCTATATAAGGAATAGGGTTCCATTTGGGATGGATATAGTGTTTATCACACGGATAGTTTATCTAGCCTTGGTCTGCAGGTCCACTTTCCTGATAGCAGATGCCTTTAGACACAGACCTAGGATCAGTTTATATTCCTTATCAACATTAAATCATTGTTAGGTTGGGCATTGAGGGTAGAGAGAGGAGACTTTGAGGGGGACACTGTTTGTCGCTTTTTAGACCGGCTAGACAGGGCCTTGTGTGTGTGTGTGTGTGTGTGTAAATTGTTCTTATTCCAGAGGAGGGCAAAGCCTTGGCATGGTGAGGAATTAATACACTGTGCTGAGAGAAGGGGACTTCCACTTACTCCTCATGCCAGCAGCATACCACCCTGCATCCCACTGCTGGCTTGCCTCTGAAGCTAACCAGGGTTGGTCCTGGTCGGTCCCTAGATGGGAGACCAGATGCAGCTGGAAATGGTGTTGGGGGCCAGTAGGAGGCACTCTTTCCTCTGGTCTAAAATAAATATGTATATCCCAATGCCCCGGGGCAGTGATTGGGGACATTGCCCTGTGTAGGGTGCCGTCTTTCAGATGGGATGTTAAACAGGTGTCCTGACTCTCTGTGGTCACTAAAGATCCCATGACACTTATAAGAGTAGGGGTGTTAACCCTGGTGTCCTGGCTAAATTCCCAATCTGGCCCTCATACCATAATGGTCACCTAATCATCCCCAGCTTCCAATTGGTTCATTCATCCCCTCTTCTCTCCCCTGTAACTATTCCTCAGGCCATTGCTGTAAATGAGAATGTGTTCTCAGTCAACTTACCTGGTAAAACAATTGACTTTCTCAGTCAGTCTCTCTCACACACAAACACACAAACACACACACCACACTCTCTGTTTGTGCTCCTCACTGTCTTTCTTTGTAGTGGTCTAGTCATAACTGCCTGGGATACAAATCTCCCATTATCTTCCATTGAACAGGGTTGATCGTTTTGTTAGCCCAATAATGTTTGTACCATGTTGTTGTGTTCCTACCATGTTGTTGTGTTGCTACCATGTTGTTGTGTTGCTACCATGTTCTGTTTCTACCATGTTGTGTTGTGTTGCTACCATGTTGTGTTGCTACCATGTTGTGTTGCTACCGTGTTGTGTTGTTATGTTGCCTTAGGTCTCTCTGTATGTTGTGTTGTCTCTTGTTGTGATGTGTGTTTTGTCCTATATTTATATTGTATTGTTATTTTTTAATCCCAGGCCCCCGTCCCTGCAGGAGGCCTTTTGGTAGGCCGTCATTGTAAAAATGAATATCATTTTATGTTATGTTCTTAACTGACTTGCCTAGTTAAATAAAAAATTAACACCATACTTCTGTTAGTGTGTAAGTGACAGCCTAGCCCACCACAACAGTAAAAGTACTGTACAAGATGTGGTCCGCATCCCAAATGGCAGGGTGCTGGTCAAAACTAGTGCACTATATAGGGAATAGGGGGCCATTCTAGGACATAATTGTATACAATGTTTGACTTGGGATGAAAGAAGTACAGGAGCTGTGTTTTTCCAAGTCGGTCCATTAGACTATGTTCACCCAAATACACAAATTACATTGATGCAGTAGAGACCTGGGATTATTCACTGTTAATGGTTCATACACCTCCCATGACTATTATTATGGGGTGGCAGGTAGCCTAGTGGGTAGAGCGTTGGACTAGTAACCGAAAGGTTGCAAGATCGAATCCCCGAGCTGAGAAGGTAAAAATCTGTCGTTCTGCCCCTGAACAAGGCAGTTAACCCACTGTTCCTAGGCCGTCATTGAAAATAAGAATTTGTTCTTAACTGACTTGCCTAGTTACATAAAGGTAAAATAAATCAATAAAAATGGTACCCTACGTTATTGACATTGGAAGGCTTCTGTGTCTGATCCCATGTAGTCCCACCATCTCCTGCCGTTGTGCCCTTGATCAAGGCACTTAAGCCCTCCCACAAAGTAGAACTGCACTGTTAGTCACATGTTGTCAACATGTGGTCAACCCTCCATCAGGAGAGCTCCTGGGTGTGCAGGCCTGGTTTCTGATCCAGCCCTGAAACACTGCTTATCAAGGTCATGTTGAGCAGCTGATGTTTAGGCTACAGTGTGGTTAGACCGGGGCTGATGTTTAGGCTACAGTGGGGTTAGACCAGGGCTGATGTTTAGGCTACAGTGGGGTTAGACTGGGGCTGATGGTTAGACTGGGGCTGATGTTTAGGCTACAGTGGGGTTAGACTGGGGCTGATGTTTAGGCTACAGTGGGGTTAGACTGGGGCTGATGTTTAGGCTACAGTGGGGTTAGACTGGGGCTGATGTTTAGGCTACAGTGGGGTTAGACTGGGGCTGGAATAAAAGCCTGCCAGTCTGGCAGTAACCATCCTGGAGGATACGTCAAAGCTAGGTGTCTGGACATGTTTATATACAAGGCTCTAATATTCATGTTTCAGGGGAGATCTATGCACAGCAAGTTATTTGTCAATTAGGCTATTCTTTGAAGATTTGTAACGTTGTCGCAATTACATGATTACTAGAGGGGAATCCCTTCTTCCCTACGGTGCAAATGTATTTAGGTTCTACAGCGCCAGTGGAAAGGGGACAATGACATGAATGCTTAGTTGGCTATAGTTATTAACTAGTGAGAGAACTGCTAGAAGTTATGAACTGGTCCTCTAGTTAGTCTGGCATCATTTTATACCTGCTGCTGAAAAGTTTTCTTTCTGTCTTTCTGCCCCCCCTCGGGCAACGGCCCACTGAAACACCCAGTCCACAGACATGCACTGAATGGTCATTCCTGTGATGGCTGATATGTCCATTTTGTACTGTTTCATGTAGTATGCCTTCATGAATTACATTAACAAAAATTCTGAAACTAATTTCCATGACCTGACAAACCTGCATTTGAGAACTTGGAGCAGCTCATCACATGCATTCAGACTGGCGGATTTTCAATCTGCACAATCTTGAACAGCCTGCTGTCATGCACAGATTCACAGACTAGCGGCAAATAAACTTCAGGAAGTGAATTCAAACTCTCCATTGCTATTCAATGCAGTTCCCTGCTTCATTCCGCTTTGATCAACCTTTTTTGCCTTGGTGTGTGAATCAGGGCCGGTGATAGGATGCTTTGTTTAGTAGAGGAACTGGTACACAGTTCCCCAGAAATGTGAGGTGCTGATACGGTCCTCTGGACAGCTCTGGCCAAAGTCAAGCACTGATTTGTAGGGATGCACGATATATCGGTAAGCATATCGGAATCGGCCGACTATTAGCTAAAAATGCCGACATCGGCCCGATGTCTAGTTTTTAATGCCGATGTGCAAAACGATGTCAAAGCTGACCTGCATACCTGTATAATGTAGGTAGATGACATAATGACTGAACAAATTAACGATGAAACAGCGCAGCAAGTAAGTGAAAGAAATAGGTTTTGATTGTTTTACTGGTAATGGGGACGTATGTAAATGCCATCAAAATAACTTTTTGGTCTGTGTTTCAACTATTTAACTGTACTTGAATGCTTAAAAGGCAGCTAAAATTTTAAATATTAGATATCAGTATCGGCCAAAAATGTAATATCCGTGCATCCCTAACTGCAGAGGTGTGTGTTTACCAGAAAGGATTAAAACATAAACACACTTTGAGAGCTGTGTGTTTTCTCTTCCTGGCCTCCTGGCAGATCTTCCTGCCTGGGGCATCTGCCTGGCCTCCTGGCAGATCCTGCCTGGGGCATTGGCTCATTGCCTGGCTACCCATCTGCATCACTCCGGCCAGGAGAAAGGACTTCTAGGATGGCAGTCTGACTGAATGGATGTATTGATAGATGGAGCAGGAGAATTGAATTCAGAGTCTTCAGGAAAATCTGGTCTGGCAGTACACACACACTCTGTCAGTCAACGGGCATGTGGTATTATGCCATGTCATACTTTCCGTTTTTTTATCTCCGCTGGCAAACCAGGTGAAGGACGTGAGAAGAGAAAGCGAGATGGGGCATAAAAACACATACTGATTGCATCCCAAATACCCCCCTATTCCCTATTTAGAGTACCAGGGCTCAGATCAAAAGTAGTGCACAATATAGGGAATAGGGTGCCATTTGAGATACACACACACTGTCTGAAGCTGAGCTGACGGTCTAGACTCTACTCCAGACAGTTCTGTGACAGCCCATCTAGAATTTTCAGTTTCAAACGGACAAATGACATCTAACTAGGCTTCTAAACCTAGAGAACTTTAGAATTAGGACTCTTGTAAAGAACATTCTTTATTAATGGAACATTCGGAGGCAGCAACATGGCATCCATCTATACGACTTGACCTAACTCTATAGTGTGACGTTGACCTAACTCCATAGTGTGACGTTGACCTAACTCCATAGTGTGACGTTGACCTAACTCCATAGTGTGACGTTGACCTAACTCCATAGTGTGACGTTGACCTAACTCCATAGTGTGACGTTGACCTAACTCCATAGTGTGACGTTGACCTAACTCCAGAGTGTGAACTGGCCGTGGCCATCCTGGTTTATCTCTGAGAGAGGCCGGTTGTCTTTTCTCTGTAACAACCCCATCATACAACAGTAGATAGATCACCTCGAGATGTCCAGAGCCTCCCAGCAGCTTTCTCTGGTTGTTGCTGCTTCACGTCAGCTGTCAGCTAAGGTCAGGTGTGCTTTAGGAACAGAACTTCCCATTGTTTTACAAACTAGAAATAGTCTGCTTGAATAAGGCAGCATTCAGAGAGTGGCTGCTCTCCCCCTCAAGGTTAGGGACCGAGCATCATAAGGGAAGCATGTGATCGATTCATGAGATTGTAGAAGCCAGCGAACGGATGGTATCCATTCTTCCAGAACAAGACACGTAATGCACCACAAAGTGTTTACTTTGTAGCCAGACTGTTCTTTGTCAGAAGCTTGCAGGAATGTGCTTCTTCTGCCTCTGGACTATTGAAGTAGAATGGACATAGATCTACAGTATCCAGTCAGACAGGTCATGGCCATTCTGCTGGTCCTTTTTAATAGTCATATTTCTATGACTCTGGGTTGCTGAGCCGACAGACACCCTGGTGTGCATCCCAAATCGCGCACCCTATTCCCTACATAGCACACTACCCTATGGGCCCTGGTCAAAAGTAGTACACCGTATAGAGAATAGCAGGGTACCATTTGGGCCTGGTGACCTTCAACTATGACAGGGACAGACAGCGGCATTCCTAGCTCTCTGTTTGAACTATAACACTTCACTGGAACAGCAGAAATGCTGGAAAGAGCTGTTCAGTCACCATCGCTATGAGACAGTACAATGCGGTCATAACATGCTTATAACCTATTATAACCACTTCATAATGCTTTATTTATTAATGAAGAAGCTGAACAGAGACGAGTGGTTCAGCATTTAAGCCTTTGTCAGTGAACATGACCTGCCTCCCAAATGGCTTCCCGGTTCCCTACATAGTGCAATACTTTTGACCAGGGCCCATGGGGAATATGATGCCATTTGGGACAGCGACATTGTCAGTGTACATCAGGGGTGTCAAACTCATTCCATGGAGAGCCTTGTGTCTGCAAGTTGTTGTTTTTTTTTTTCTCTTTTCAATCAAGACCTAGACAACCAGGTGAGGGGAGCTCCTTACTGAGACCTAGACAACCAGGTGAGGGGAGCTCCTTACTGAGACCTAGACAACCACGTGAGGGGAGCTCCTTACTGAGACCTAGAGAACCAGGTGAGGAGAGTTCCTTACTGAGACCTAGACAACCAGGTGAGGAGAGTTCCTTACTGAGACCTAGACAACCAGGTGAGGAGAGTTCCTTACTGAGACCTAGACAACCAGGTGAGGAGAGTTCCTTACTGAGACCTAGACAACCAGGTGAGGGGAGTTCCTTACTGAGACCTAGACAACCAGGTGAGGGGAGTTCCTTACTGAGACCTAGACAACCAGGTGAGGGGAGTTCCTTACTGAGACCTAGACAACCAGGTGAGGGGAGTTCCTTACTGAGACCTAGACAACCAGGTGAGGGGAGCTCCTTACTGAGACCTAGACAACCAGGTGAGGGGAGCTCCTTACTGAGACCTAGACAACCAGGTGAGGGGAGCTCCTTACTGAGACCTAGACAACCAGGTGAGGGGAGTTCCTTACTGAGACCTAGACAACCAGGTGAGGGGAGTTCCTTACTGAGACCTAGACAACCAGGTGAGGGGAGTTCCTTACTGATACCTAGACAACCAGGTTAGGGGAGTTCCTTACTAATTAGTGACCTTAATTCATCAAGTACAAGAGAGGAGAGAACTCACAGACACTCGGGCCACTGTGGGTTTGACGTCTGTTGTGTGTATGTACCTGGTCGGTGTCAAAGACAATGGCGGCTTTAGCTCGACTGTCCTCCTTGTCTGAGTCTGCTGACTGAAGGTACTCTCTCTCTCTCTCTCCGTGGCCTTCCTGTCTTCATTGTGATAAGCCAAGGTTCATCTAATCCCTCGCATCCTCAGAGTAATGGATCAACCGACACTTTCTCTGGTCATGCAGGTGTAGGCTATATAACACACACACACACACACACACACACACACACACACACACTGCCTTTGTAACTGCTCTTCTCTTTGCTCAGGGTAAGCAAGAAGGTAGAGAGAGGGAGTACTCTACATGCACATCTTGCCACTTGGCTCATGGTGTTACAGTCCGTAGCTCAGCCTTGTGTAGTAACATCTCATGTGTCCTCTACAGCCCCTGACTGCTCACTGAAACACTTTGTCTGTTTTCATGCTTCCACAGACCCCAGTTCATTTAGAACGACACACCTCAGTTCCCGTAGAACGACACCTCAGTTCCTGTTCCACGTGGAGCGACACACCCCTGTTCCACGTGGCGCGACACACCCGTGTTCCACGTGGCGCGACACACCCCAGTTCCCATACACTCGGAACACACTTGGGTTGTGTTCAGTTAGAACAAACTGGTGAAAAGATTTTGAAACTGAGGACATGCTAGAGGAACTTGTCCAAAGGGGACAAACTCTTTTCTGTGTCTGTCTCTCTGGCATGTCTCCTTTATCTCTGACATACAGGGCCTTGGAGAAGTATTCAGACCCCTTGACTTTTTCCACATTTTGTTAGGTTACAGCCTTATTCTAAAATTGTTTAATTTGTTTTTTTACATAAGTATTCAGACCCTTTATTCAGTAAATTGTTTAAGCACCTTTGGCAACGATTTATAGCATTGAGTTGTCTTGGGTATGATGCTACAAGCTTGGCACACCTATATTTGGGGAGTTTCTCCCATTTTCTGCAGATCCTCGCAAGCTCTGTCAGGTTGGATGGGGAGTGTTGCTGCACAGCTATTTTCAGGTCTCTCCAGAGATGTTCAAGTCCGGGCTCTGGCTGGGCCACTCAAGGACATTCAGAGACTTGTCCCGAAGCCACTCCTGCATTGTCTTGGCTGTGTGCTTAGGGTTGTTCTCCTGTTAGAAGGTGAACCTACACCCCAGTCTGAGGTCCTGAGCAGGTTTTCATCAAGGATCTCTCTATACTTTCATCCGTTCATCTTTCCCTCGATCATGACTAGTCTCCCAGTCCCTGCCGCTGAAAAACATCCCCACAGCATGATGCCGCCACCACCATGCTTCACCGTAGGGATGGTGCCAGGTTTCGTCCAGACGTGATGCTTGGCATTCAGGCTTAAGAGTTCAATCTTGGTTTCATTAGACCAGAGAATCTTGTTTCTCATGGTCTGAGAGTCTTTAGTGTCTGTTGGCAAACTCCAAGTGGGCTGTCATGTGCCTTTTACTGAGGAGTGGCTCCCGTCTGGCCACTCTACCTTAAAGGCCTGATTGGTGGAGTGCTGCAGAAATTGTCCTTCTGGAAGGTTCTCCCATCTCCACAGAGGAACTCTAGAGCTCTGTCAGAGTGACCATCAAGTTCGACACAATTCCTTCTCGGAACTCTATGGACAATTCTTTCAAATAGGTTTTTGCTCTGACATGCACTGTCAACTGTGGGATCTTATTTACATAAGTATTCAGACCCTTTGCTATGAGACTTGAAATTGAGCTCGGGTGCATCCTGTTTCGATTTATCATCCTTGATGTTTCTACAATTTGATTGGAGTCCACCTGTGGTAAATTCAATTGATTGGACATGATTTGGAAAGGCATACATCTGTGTATATAAGGTATTTCTGTTTTTAATACATTTGCCAAAATCTCTAAAGACCTATTTTTGCTTTGTCATTATGAGATATGGTGTGTAGATTGCTGAGTTGTTTATATAGTTTTTATCCATTTTAGAATAAGGCTGTAACATAACAAAATGTGGAAAAAGGGAAAGGGTCTGAATACTTTCTGAATGCGCTGTATCTCTCATTTCTGGCATATCTGTGTCCCTGATTGAAGGGGGATGTTAGTGACATTTTACTAACCAGGGCAGGGCAAGTTATTTTATCTACACCCTAAAAAAATAATTAGGAAATGTTTTAACCTTCAACCTCAATTATCATATACTGTGAACAGTTTTGTCTTTCCTTTTGACACCGTGATATTCTGTAACCTCATTTCTCCCCTGCGGTGCTACCTTCAACCCTCCCCTGCAGTGCCAACCTCAACCCTCCCCTGCGGTGCTAACCTCAACCCTCCCCTGCGGTGCTAACCTCAACCCTCCCCTGCGGTGCTACCTTCAACCCTCCCCTGCGGTGCTACCTTCAACCCTCCCCTGCGGTGCTACCTTCAACCCTCCCCTGCGGTGCTACCTTCAACCCTCCCCTGCGGTGCTACCTTCAACCCTCCCCTGCGGTGCTACCTTCAACCCTCCCCTGCGGTGCTACCTTCAACCCTCCCCTGCGGTGCTACCTTCAACCCTCCCCTGCGGTGCTACCTTCAACCCTCCCCTGCGGTGCTACCTTCAACCCTCCCCTGCGGTGCTACCTTCAACCCTCCCCTGCGGTGCCAGCCTCAACCCTCCCCCTGCGGTGCCAGCCTCAACCCTCCCCTGCGGTGCCAGCCTCAACCCTCCCCCTGCGGTGCCAGCCTCAACCCTCCCCTGCGGTGCCAGCCTCAACCCTCCCCCTGCGGTGCCAGCCTCAACCCTCCCCTGCGGTGCCAGCCTCAACCCTCCCCTGCGGTGCCAGACTCAACCCTCCCCTGCGGTGCCAGACTCAACCCTCCCCTGCGGTGCCAGACTCAACCCTCCCCTGCGGTGCCAGACTCAACCCTCCCCTGCGGTGCCAGACTCAACCCTCCCCTGCGGTGCCAGACTCAACTCTCCCCTGCGGTGCCAGACTCAACCCTCCCCTGCGGTGCCAGACTCAACCCTCCCCTGCAACCCTCCCCTGCGGTGCCAGCCTCAACCCTCCCCTGCAACCCTCCCCTGCGGTGCCAGCCTCAACCCTCCCCCGCAGTGCCGGTTGTGGGGTTGTTTCCTTCTGGGGTTATAGGTCAATGACGTGAATGGGTGTGTGGTGTACCAACTTCAGGATATCTTATAGGCCTAGCTCTAGTTGAGTACTGACGCTGTGTCCCCTTTCCCTGACCCCCCCCCTCCCTGTGTGTGTGTAAGTCTGGCAGATATTTTAGATGTAATCTTGAAATATATTTTAGTCTTAGTCACATTTTTGTTATTTCATCCTTCGTTTTAGTTATCAGTGGATGAAAACTCTGGACAGTGTTAGTTCAGTCTCATTTTAGTCACATTGCAGTCAGTGTGTTAATTTATTTTCTTTCATTAAATAATTAATATTTACCTTGCATATTCAGATAGCCTTGTCCAACTAGTCCTATTATCTTCTTGTATACCATAGCTTGCAACATTGTAACCAATGCCAATCCCTAATTAACCATATAGGACATACATTTAGCTGTGAATTTCTCCCCATCATAACCGTCAGAGTGATTTCCTTGAAAAGGGGAGAATATGAGCTTTTCAACAATGCCAGAAGTATTACTGTACTCCGAATATTGAGGAGTAGTATTACTGTATTTTGTTTTTCCAATCGGGGGGGAAAAAAGCAACTACAAAATCGCTATTGACAACCGCTGGAGTGGCAACACAGATGAACAACAGCCCACATGGTAACATAGAGCTTCTGGTGTGATCAGAACAGAAATGGCCAATAGGAAAGCAAAAATTATCAAAGACGTTATTGTTTCTAATTGAGGTGTCCTGGTTGTGAATCAGTTCAAAAGAGAGACCGAGACGAGTGATTTGAAGTGACCTGTGTGTGTGTGTGTGTGTGTGTGTGTGTGTGTGTGTGTGTGTGTGTGTGTGAGAGACAGATCAACTCAATTAGCTTGCGCAACAAATACGTTATTGGCCAATGAGAGGATTGTATTCAGCAAAGGGATGCTCTCTTCTGATTGGACAAAACAGCTGAAAAGGAGCTTCATGTCAAATTGAATGTCCATTAGTCTAACGTGGAATTCTCGTCTTGTTACATTTTCATCAACTTTTTCAAGTTATCGTCATTATTAGTCATCAGGAAAAATAGGTTGTTGGTGACTATTTTTTGTCATAGTTTTTTGGACAAAATGAACGTGTGTTTGTGTGTTTAATGTTGGCTTCCCTCACTGATCCCTCGTCCTCCAGTGACATCACAGCTCCACTAATAAGTGGTGGTTATAAATATTTAGAGTTATATAGAGCAGCTGGAGGGGGATGACTAGAGAGGGTTTCACCATCAGAGCAGCTGGAGGAGGAAGACTAGAGAGGGTTTCACCATCAGAGCAGCTGGAGGAGGAAGACTAGAGAGGGTTTCACCATCAGAGCAGCTGGAGGAGGAAGACTAGAGAGGGTTTCACCATCAGAGCAGCTGGAGGAGGAAGACTAGAGAGGGTTTCACCATCAGAGCAGCTGGAGGAGGAAGACTAGAGAGGGTTTCACCATCAGAGCAGCTGGAGGAGGAAGACTAGAGAGGGTTTCACCATCAGAGCAGCTGGAGGAGGAAGACTAGAGAGGGTTTCACCATCAGAGCAGCTGGAGGAGGAAGACTAGAGAGGGTTTCACCATCAGAGCAGCTGGAGGAGGAAGACTAGAGAGGGTTTCACCATCAGAGCAGCTGGAGGAGGAAGACTAGAGAGGGTTTCACCATCAGAGCAGCTGGAGGAGGAAGACTAGAGAGGGTTTCACCATCAGAGCAGCTGGAGGAGGAAGACTAGAGAGGGTTTCACCATCAGAGCAGCTGGAGGAGGAAGACTAGAGAGGGTTTCACCATCAGAGCAGCTGGAGGGGGAAGACTAGAGAGGGTTTCACCATCAGAGCAGCTGGAGGGGGACTGACCCTGGGGGGGTATCATAATAACTCCATGTGGAGACCCCTCTAGACTGACCCTGGGGGATATCATTACTCCATGTGGAAACACCTCTAGACTGACCCTGGGGGATATCATTACTCTATGTGGAGACACCTCTAGACTGACCCTGGAGTCGCGTGTTAGGAGGATCTAGCTGCAGCTATTAGCATATTGCTAATACTAATCCATTTCTCATAGGGGTAGGGCAGAGGGACAATAAGGACCTAGTGTTAACTAGCGGGTGGCTAATATTTGCTTTGGAAGTTAGCGGGTGGCGAAGGTTTGGTTCAGCGCGGAACCTAAGTCTCTAATGTACTGTAGGTAGGCTAGTCAATTCTTACTGAGACCACATTGTCTCAATGCATAGCTGCTGCTTGTCCATGTTTATGTGTTGTGGCTGCATCAATAGTGATGCGTCTTCATGGTCTGAAGAGGAGGAGTGGAGGAGAAGGAGGAGGAGGAGAAGGAGGAGCAGCAAGTGGATGGAGGAGGACGATGGTTCTCTGGTAAGATGAGGACTGCATGCCAATTCTCCCCCCCTCTTCCAGAAGTGTGCACTGGTACACTCCCCATCATGGATTTAGCAATGGTGGAAATCCCTCTAGCCACTGCTTAGGGCCTACACCAATCCAATGCTTTTAAAGCTATGCACACTTTGGAAGAAGGATGGATAATTGGGACACAGCCCAAGATGTAGATCAGTAGTTATCTTGGCCTGGCTGGTGGCCGTAGTCCTAATAGTCTTACATAATTCAAACTCCTTTTCCCAGGCTCCTCTGTTTAGTAATCTTTGACCTGGCCTGACATGGTCAGGGTGAAGGTGGGACCAGGAAAGGAAGCAATGTCTATATCAGAATCGGGACGTATCCCTTTCTCTCCCCTAAGCTATATAGTGAGAGAGAAAGGAGAGATGGATAAAACAGGGAGGGAGAATGGAGAACTGGAGTAAAACTAATGTTGGTAGTAGTATGGGTTGGGATTATTGCCTCATTCCAAACAACAGGGAACGCTGAAATCTCTGACTTCAGTGTGTTCAAGACAACTGGGAACTCTGAAATCTCCTACTTCAGTGCGTTCAAGACAACTGGGAACTCATTAAAAAAATGAACTTCTTCAACTGTGATTTTTTTTTTTTTTGTAATGATCATCCAAATCGGAATTCCAACTCGGGAACTCATGCCTTTTTTTTTTTTTTTTTTGAGCCCAGATGTTCCGACCTGAAGATCACTGATATCATGATTTCACCTCGTATTTTTCCAAGTTCCCAGAAGTCTTGAAAGCACCATTTTAGATGAATTGTTTAGCTAGCTAGATGTCTAAACATAAGACTCCACTTCACCAGATGATTAAATTACCCATCAAGTTAGCCAGGTGTGTCTGGGGGTGATTACGGTCATTTCTTTCACAGAACCCATCAAGTTAGCCAGGTGTGTCTGGGGGTGATTACGGTCATTTCTTTCACAGAACCCATCAAGTTAGACAGGTGTGTCTGGGTAAGAATCATCTAATACTTAAATATTGTATTATATTTTATATCTGGATACTTTTTATTTTTGATATTGAAAATATGCAGGTAACCATTTCACTGTACCGTTTACACCTTCTGTATGTGACAAACGTTGATTTTTTTTTAATTTGATATAGTGTTTACCAGAGACGGTAATGTGAATAACAGCATGACCTGCACCAAAGTCCCATAAGCATATAGGCCAAGGACTAGCTATATGTATTTCTGCTACTACTTTCACAGTTTTTAGTCTTGAAATCTTTGGTTGTTTACTACACTACCTTACTCTGTTTAGCACAGGTCCTCACAAGCTTAAGAGGGTGTGAATGATGCTGACTGGGTGTAGACAAAGAGCTGTCCGGTAGGTGTACCGAAACATTCAAAGGCCATTTTCTCAAAAGTGGGGTTTATCAACTTTCAAAGCAAAATTACTCTCCCATTGTTCCTCAACTTCAGTGTATGATATGCTATTTTCTAGCTCTGAATCTCTACTTTTATCCAATGTAAAAAAAAAATAACAATTTCAACAGCTTCTCATAAGATAAGGAAGTACATTGTTTATGA
Source organism: Salmo salar (assembly GCF_905237065.1). NCBI lineage: Eukaryota > Metazoa > Chordata > Actinopteri > Salmoniformes > Salmonidae > Salmo > Salmo salar. Next base: position 44,790,751 of record NC_059452.1, read on the forward strand.
CGATTGCCTGCTGCAGTTGTAGTAGAGATGTCCAGTTTGCAGCTGAACATGTATCACAGAGAAGACCAGCAAGGAGACCCTCAGCTTCACCAGACATGTCCTCACTGTGAGCATTCCTAGAAATGGAACAGGGAGGACACTTGAATCAGGTTGGATAGAACTGAACAGAAAGGTGAATGGAGCGATCAGGTTGTTTCCACCATGCTAATCATTGCCACCATTCATAATGTAAGCTGTGCTTTGTGTGTGTGACCGACCGACCAGTATCTTTGAGAGGCCAGGAGCTGATCTATGCTGCCATGCACATCAATGGTTTAGTCTGACCTGTTCATACTTCAACATAGTATCTGTCTGTGTGTCAGATATCACCTATCCTAACTGCCATTGGTGATAGAACAGTGGCTATGTGTTCACAGAAACATGTATGGAGCCAGGACATGGAGACTTGCACGATGATGTGATGAAGTCCAGACTGACCGACGGCTTAATATTGATGTCTCTGAATGGAGACAGACCTGGCACTCAGCATTAACATTTTACTAGACAACGTTTACACAATTCTGGAATGTAACGGTATCAGTCAATATGGGGAGGGGGAAACACTGTATTCTGCACCAGGACCAGGGACTTCCTGTTGTATACAGGACACCACACAGGAAGGTATGACCACTCTGTCATGTTTACCAAGGTAGCCCCATTACCACCTGACAAAATGCTGATAGACACAGTATCTGTATCAGCTGGGAATGACAATGCATTGTTGTTATATTAGCAGAACACTTCTTCTATGGTATTATGTAAAGGGTTGTTCATTCTACATGGACCTTTACAGCTCAACCTGCAGGAGGTTGGTTTGTTCTGATTGAGTGTGTGTGTGGGGGGGGGGGGCAAGGTTCTGACAGATGGGTGTGTCTTGGTGGTGGCAAGGACACACCCAAGAAACACTCACATCAAACCACACCTTCAAGCCAACTCACGTTTGGCTTCTGTCATAGCCGCCAGCATTTCTTGAGCAGCAAGCCCCCCCCCCAAAAAAATAAAGGAGGCCAAATCGGCGGGTGCAGTTCCCCTTTAAAGGTAGGTAGAGGTTTGAGTGCATGGTTGCCCTCTGAGCCTCGGCCTGCTCTGTGGGAGCTTTAGGATTGGCCGGGTATTAGCAGGATTTCTGGGTAATCTGGCTCAGGACAGAAATAGGTGCGCGCCGGCCGGCCGAGTGAGTAAGCGTAGCGAGAAGAGGATAGAATCCAGGACCGGACCGCTGCTACAGATCTGTTTACACCTGGCTAGCTGCTTCCTTCACCTAATTGATTTCCACTCTTATTCCGTTGATCCGTTGATCCACCATTTTGAAATGCTGAGGAGAGAAGAGACACCTGTTACACTCAAGAAATAGAATGCTAGATATTTTGTTCAGGAATTGTTTCGATGTGAGCGTGAACGAAACCTGACACACCGCAAACATGACAGGCGGGGAAGCAGCACAGGGTCCGCAGCAGACAAGGGCCCCTGGAGCAGGTTAGGAGTTAAGTGCCTTGCTCAAGGGCACAACAGCAGTAGGTGGCACCTGAGATGTTTAATCTTTCCCGTCAGCCTGGTCACCGGCCTGCCTCTAACCTAACTAACATCAAAGCTACTGTCACCCCTCAGTTACCCTCCAGAGTGCTGTACCAGGTATGTCACCCCTCAGTTACCCTCCAGAGTGCTGTACCAGGTCTGTCACCCCTCAGTTACCCTCCAGAGTGCTGTACCAGGTCTGGCACCCCTCAGTTACCCTCCAGAGTGCTGTACCAGGTCTGGCACCCCTCAGTTACCCTCCAGAGTGCTGTACCAGGTCAGCATCCCAAATCGCACCCTATTCCTTATCGAGTGCACTACATTTGGCCAGATCCTTATGAACCCTGTTCTAAAGTAGTGCACTATATAGGGAATAGGGTGCCATTTGGGACACAGCCCAAGTGTGTTCAGAGGAATCTGTGTCAAACAGCTGTCCCTGTGTAGGGGTAACTGTGGGTAACTGTAATGATATCACAGAGCTGACATTGTTCCCTGCCGAGAGAGCGACGGGTGTCCGTCTGCCGGCTATGATGTCAGTGGTGACACGTCAGGGAAGGAGAGGTGGGCTGTAGCCTTTTATTTATTTGATTGTTTTTCTATTCGTCTAGTCTGTTTGCGTCCCAAACGGCACACTATTCCCTACATAGTGCACTACTTTTGGGACTCAATGGCAATATAGGGCTCTGGCTGTAGGGTAATATTACATATACATGTTAGTGATTTTAGAAGACTATCTTATTCAGAGTGATTTAAAGTTGTGCATCCATCTTAATATAGCTAGGTGAGACAACCACATATCAGTCATAGTAGGTCAAACAAAATGTGTAGGGCCCTGGCTGGGGAAATGTCTAGGGCCCTGGCTGGGGAAATGTAGGGGACTGTATCATTGGGACAAAGCCTCTAGTCAAGGTAGGCCTATCAAATAGTTTGTGTTTTTACTGATATCAAATTTGGACTAAAACAAACCAAAGTTAGGTTCACAAGTTTGCACAGTACAGTGAAGAAAAGTATAGTACAGTACATATAGTTCACTACAGTATAAATGAGGATATTACAGTACAAATGAGAATATTACATATTTCTACCTTTTGTGTACCTATTTAGGATACGTCACTGTGAAGAGAATGACATTCATATCCATAATGATGCATTTCTGTGTAGTACAGATCATGGAGCCATGATGGAATTCCGTTACCAGGTGTAAATCCACTTCACTTACTGTAGTTCAATAACCAAAAGAGATTTTTTTTCCCAAGTCCATATGTTATGTCATCGCTGACACCCCATTCTTTCAGACGTAGTTTAATCATATTTGGGAGCAGATATTTAATTAATTTATTTTTTTATTTTTTTATTTTTTTGAAAATGCAAACTGAGGGAGATTTGACCAAAAATCTGTTACCAAACTTTGCATCTGCGTAGTTCTTCCAGTAAATGTGTTTTTGTAAAATATTCAGTCTAAATTGTTAAAAGTAGTCCTCCTCAGTGGTTTTTGTTGGACATACATTTTTAAGTGAAAAATCGGAGTCTTAGCACAATTCTGTTACTGTGGAATTGCCCAGTAGCCTCTCCATCGCTCTCGCGCTCTCTCTCTACCTCTCCTTCCCTCTTTCCCTCCTCTCTGTGCTACGTCACATGACCCAACGACAGGAAATGCAGCAGAGCAAGCCCTCAGCGCTACTCTCTACGGCACAGTGACGCACAGACCACACACACACACCCCTCATATATATACACACACATATCCAGGCCATGTCACTACCGGTGGGAATAATGCTTGTACTCTATCTCACACACACACACACACACACACACACACATTGGCAGAGCCACTAGTAATGATTGAAACACACATTGTTCTCTCTCTGTTTTTCACTCACACACTGTCTGCTGATGGGAATGTTCAGTGTGCTGTGGCTACTGTGATGTCATCCTGACTGTGGCCATGTTCCCTGTCTCTGTGTGACACGAGCTGCTCTGGGACAGACTAACATGACACCACCAGTGATAAAGTGGTCAACTGTGATCGCCAGTCGCAGTGAATAAAGTAACACTCCCTATACTTTCAATGCATTTTTCCACAAAATATGGGTAAACTGTGTTTAGTTGTCTACCCACCACTACACCACTGGACATCACCACTAGGCCCAACAGCTGATTGGACAGCACCACTGGACATCACCACTAGGCCCAACAGCTGATTGGACATCACCACTAGGCCCAACAGCTGATTGGACATCACCACTAGGTCCAACAGCTGATTGGACTACACCACTGGACATCACCACTAGGCCCAACAGCTGATTGGACATCACCACTAGGCCCAACAGCTGATTGGACATCACCACTAGGCCCAACAGCTGATTGGACATCACCACTAGGCCCAACAGCTGATTGGACATCACCACTAGGCCCAACAGCTGATTGGACTACACCACGTGGCATCACCACTAGGCCCAACAGTTGATTGGACATCACCGCTAGGCCCAACAGCTGATTGGACATCACCGCTAGGTCCAACAGCTGATTGGACATCACCGCTAGGCCCAACAGCTGATTGGACATCACCGCTAGGCCCAACAGCTGATTGGACTACATGTACTAATACACAGAACATTTCAGCTTTTTACTCTTAATTACATGAACATTTATATAGTAAAATAGTGAACATTTTATATAGTAAAATAGTGAACATTTGTATTTTACTGCACCATTGTTAGGGTAAACCCTAGATTGTACTAAACATGCCGTCCTCAAAACTGTAACAAGTGTTAATTTCCTGGATGTGTAGGCCTGAATGTCTCCTGTTATATCACAGCTGTAGATATCACCACTGTCAAATATGCAATATGCACTGGTGACCATGAATGAGGAACTAGCCATGTACTGTCAACACTGTATTGTTACCTCGTGGACGGTCACTGGGACGTGTTTTCAAACAAATTCCTGGATAGTGAGGTGTTTTAGCTTTGTGGCGTGTTCCTTTGGTGCGTGTGTGTGTGTGTGTGTGTGTGTGTGTGTGTGTGTGTGTGTGTGTGTTTTCTGTGTGAGGTGAGAGAGATAAGGTTGTAGACAGTATGAGGGTCAACCTGTTCCTCTGGCAGCCCACATACTGTCCTAGAACCAGGCACAGCATTAAAGGGGAAGTGCACCTGCTGACTTGGCCTTGTTTATTTTGGGGGGCTTGCTCCTCAAGAAATACTGGCGGCCATGACAGAAGCCAAAGGTGAGTTGGCTTGGAGGTGTGGTTTGGTCCTTGCCACCACCAAGACACACCCATCTGTCAGAACCTTGCCCCCCCCCCCCCCCCCCCCAAACAAACCAACCTCCTGCAGGTTGAGCTGTAAATACAGGCAGATGTATGATGAGATTCCAGAGGAAGATTTGAATAGGTCAGTAGCCTACAGAGTAATATGAGGAGAACACAATATCTGAATTTATGTAGATGTTCTAAACTAAGTGTTATGATAACTTTCAAATGAAGTAACAGGTCCATGTAGAATGAACAACCCTTTACATAATACCATAGAAGAAGTGTTCTGCTAATATAACAACGATGCATTGTCATTCCCAGCTGATACAGATACTGTGTCTATCAGCATTTTGTCAGGTGGTAATGGGGCTACCTTGGTAAACATGACAGAGTGGTCATACCTTCCTGTGTGGTGTCCTGTATACAACAGGAAGTCCCTGGTCTTGGTGCAGAATACAGTGTTTCCCCCTCCCCATATTGACTGATACCGTTACATTCCAGAATTGTGTAAACGTTGTCTAGTAAAATGTTAATGCTGAGTGCCAGGTCTGTCTCCATTCAGAGACATCAATATCAAGCCGTCTGTCAGTCTGGACTTCATCACATCATCGTGCAAGTCTCCATGTCCTGGCTCAATTAGGTGAAGGAAGCAGCTAGCCAGGTGTAAACAGATCTGTAGCAGCGGTCCGGTCCTGGATTCTATCCTCTTCTCGCTACGCTTACTCACTCGGCCGGCCGGCGCGCACCTATTTCTGTCCTGAGCCAGATTACCCAGAAATCCTGCTAATACCCGGCCAATCCTAAAGCTCCCACAGAGCAGGCCGAGGCTCAGAGGGCAACCATGCACTCAAACCTCTACCTACCTTTAAAGGGGAACTGCACCCGCCGATTTGGCCTCCTTTATTTTTTTTGGGGGGCTTGCTGCTCAAGAAATGCTGGCGGCTATGACAGAAGCCAAACGTGAGTTGGCTTGAAGGTGTGGTTTGATGTGAGTGTTTCTTGGGTGTGTCCTTGCCACCACCAAGACACACCCATCTGTCAGAACCTTGCCCCCCCCCCCACACACACTCAATCAGAACAAACCAACCTCCTGCAGGTTGAGCTGTAAAGGTCCATGTAGAATGAACAACCCTTTACATAATACCATAGAAGAAGTGTTCTGCTAATATAACAACGATGCATTGTCATTCCCAGCTGATACAGATACTGTGTCTATCAGCATTTTGTCAGGTGGTAATGGGGCTACCTTGGTAAACATGACAGAGTGGTCATACCTTCCTGTGTGGTGTCCTGTATACAACAGGAAGTCCCTGGTCTTGGTGCAGAATACAGTGTTTCCCCCTCCCCATATTGACTGATACCGTTACATTCCAGAATTGTGTAAACGTTGTCTAGTAAAATGTTAATGCTGAGTGCCAGGTCTGTCTCCATTCAGAGACATCAATATCAAGCCGTCTGTCAGTCTGGACTTCATCACATCATCGTGCAAGTCTCCATGTCCTGGCTCCATACATGTTTCTGTGAACACATAGTCACTGTTCTATCACCAATGGCAGTTAGGATAGGTGATATCTGACACACAGACGGACACTATGTTGAAGTATGAACTGGTCAGACTAAACCATTGATGTGCATGGCAGCATAGATCAGCTCCTGGCCTCTCAAAGATACTGGTCGGTCGGTCGGTCGGTCGGTCGGTCACACACACAAAGCACAGCTTACATTATGAATGGTGGTAATGATTAGCATGGTGGAACCAACCTGATCGCTCCATTCACCTTTCTGTTCAGTTCTATCCAACCTGATTCAAGTGTCCTCCCTGTTCCATTTCTAGGAATGCTCACAGTGAGGACATGTCTGGTGAAGCTGAGGGTCTCCTTGCTGGTCTTCTCTGTGATACATGTTCAGCTGCAAACTGAACTTTGCCATATTAGCATTGACATGAAATCAGTCAAAACACCTCAAAACAAAACGAAACTATCTAAAATGAGATCCTTGGGATTCCCCACATGCCAGTTTCATGTCATTGTTGGTAGCTATCTGGCCATCCAGAATCACATGGACTTCTGCCCCGTTGAAGCACATTGTTTTCCTGACGTTGTCAGCTAACACATCTAAACTCAGCAACAACAAAAAAAGAAACCTCCTCTCACTGTCAACTGCGTTTATTTTCAGCAAACTTAACATGTGTAAATATTTGTATGAACATAACAAGATTCAACAACTGAGACATAAACTGAACAAGTTCCACAGATGTGTGACTAACAGAAATGGAATAATGTGTCCCTGAACAAAGGGGGGTCAAAATTAAAAGTAACAGTCAGTATCTGGTGTGGCCACCAGCTGCATTAAGTACTGCAGTACATCTCCTCCTCATGGACTACATCAGATTTGCCAGTTCTTGCTGTGAGATGTTACCCCACTCTTCCACCAAGGCACCTGCAAGTTCCCGGACATTTCTTGGGGGGAATGGCCCTAGCCCTCACCCTCCGATCCAACAGGTCCCAGACGTGCTCAATGGGATTGAGATCCGGGATCTTCGCTGGCCATGGCAGAACGCTGACATTCCTGTCTTGTAGGAAATCACGCACAGAACAAGCAGTATGGCTGGTGGCATTGTCATGCTGGAGGGTCATGTCAGGATGAGTCTGCAGGAAGGGTACCACATGAGGGAGGAGGATGTCTTCCCTGTAACGCACAGTGTTGAGATTGCCTGCAATGACAACAAGCTCAGTCCGATGATGCTGTGACACCGCCCCAGACCATGACGGACCCTCCACCTCCAAATCGATCCCGCTGCAGAGTACAGGCCTCGGTGTAATGCTCATTCCTTCGACGATAAACGCGAATCTGATCATCACCCCTGGTGAGACAAAACCAGTCCTGTCTGGTCCAGCAACGGTGGGTTTGTGCCTATAGGCGACGTTGTTGCCGGTGATGTCTGGTGAGGACCTGCCTTACAACAGCCTGTTGCGGACAGTCTGAGCACTGATGGGGGTATTGTGCGTTCCTGGTGTAACTCGGGCAGTTGTTGTTGCCATCCTGTATCCTGTCCCGCAGGTGTGATGTTCGGATGTACCGATCCTGTGCAGGTGTTGTTACACGTGGTTTGCCACTGCGAGGACAATCAGCTGTCCGTCCTGTCTCCCTGTAGCGCTGTCTTAGGCGTCTCACAGTACAGACATTGCAATTTATTGTCCTGGCCACATCTGCAGTCCTCATGCCTCCTTGCAGCATGCCTAAGGCACGTTCACGCAGATGAGCAGGGACCCTGGGCATCTTTCTTTTGGTGTTTTTCAGAGTCAGTAGAAAGGCCTCTTTAGTGTCCTAACTTTTCATAACTGCGACCTTAATTGCCTACCGTCTGTAAGCTGTTAGTGTCTTAACGACCGTTCCACAGGTGCATGTTCATTAATTGTTTATGGTTCATTGAACAAGCATGGGAAACAGTGTTTAAACCCTTTACAGTGAAGATCTGTGAAGTTATTTGGATTTTTACAAATTATTTTTGAAAGACAGGGTCCTGAAAAGTGACTGCTTTTTTTGCTGAGTTTATGCAGCTGTGGTAACTTGTGTTAGGTCACATGACAAAATCTGGACGCAGAGTGAGAATTCTACCGTTTGACTCTGGTGCTCACTTTATAAATCATGCTATTTTGATCAACTTAATTAACTTCAAATATTGTAGCATAAATATCTTCCTTAATATGTTGTGAATAACGTGTGTTCATATAAGTGTTTTCTGAAACCATTGGTGAGCATGTCTCTGATATCGTGGGGAGCTAGAGCGGTTTGCCGTTTCTCACAACCACTGTTGTCACTCTCCTGAAAATACTGGTTTTACATTTGCCAATTATGGGAGATATTATCTTGTCCAATCATAAACGTCTGAGTGAAGGTAAGCAAGCTTGTTTTTTTCGTGTTTTTTTTAGCAAGACTCCTAGCTAGATAGCTAAGTTGTTGAGGGGTGAGAGAAATGTTGCTTGGTGCCTGTCGTATCTCTCACACACACACACACACACACACACACACACACACACACACACAGAAGAGAGCGAAAAGGGAAGGAATGAGGGAGAGTAGGGGGAGGGAGAGAGAGCAGTAAGCAGGGAGAGACGAATGAGGAGCGATTAGATAGATGGGGGAGAAGAGATGGGAGGGAAGGAGAGGACCACTGGCTGATAAATGCCCTCAGCAATCACTTTCCAGTCTGCACACACACACACACACACACACACACACACACACACACACAATGAAATTAAAGATGCTCATTCTGTTTTTGTTTGTTTGATATTAATAGACCTGTATTCTTCCCAATTTTTTACAGATTTCTTGCTTGTCTGGATGGCCTCTTATTCCCTTCTACAGACCAATTAGTCTGTATAATGTTAGTATACACAACATGCACACAGATCCGTAGTCTGTCATGGTCTCCCAAACTCGGTCCTGGGTCTCCCCCTGGGTGCATGTTCTGGTTTTTACCTTATCGCTCCACAGCTGTTTCAAATAACCAACTCATCACCAAGCTTTGATGATTTGAATCAGCTGTGTAGTGCTAGGACAAAAACCAAAAGGTGCACCTGGGGGGGGGGGGAAGGTGGGACAGAGGTCAAGGTAATGTGTTAGCCCATGATCATTATGCTCAGAGCTTCAACAGTCTACATTTGAACCATGGAATGGCATGTCTCTCACTCTATTGGTTGTTGAGTGACATTCCAGATGTTTTGTTATATTCTGCCCATGTTTAACAGATGTCTTGCTCTTCTGAATAGCCTCTTCCAGCCCTCTACTGACTAATTAGTCTGTATACTGTTAGTACACACACAGTTTGTTTGTGTGAACCAATACTCATTCTGTTTTAGTTTGATATTAATAGGCCTCTATTGTTTTCATGTTAATAATGAACTATGGAACTTGAGATGGTCACCTACTGTAATGACTTCTACCTGTAGAAATGTTTCACCTACTGTAATGACTTCTGTCTGGAGGAATGTTCACCTACTGTAATGACTTCTGCCTGGAGGAATGTTTCACCTACTGTAATGACTTCTGTCTGGAGGAATGTTTCGCCTACTGTAATGACTTCTGTCTGGAGGAATGTTTCACCTACTGTAATGACTTCTGTCTGGAGGAATGTTTCACCTACTGTAATGACTTCTGTCTGGAGGAATGTTTCACCTACTGTAATGACTTCTGTCTGGAGGAATGTTTCACCTACTGTAATGACTTCTGTCTGGAGGAATGTTTCACCTACTGTAATGACTTCTGTCTGGAGGAATGTTTCACCTACTGTAATGACTTCTGTCTGGAGGAATGTTTCACCTACTGTAATGACTTCTGCCTGGAGGAATGTTTCACCTACTGTAATGACTTCTGCCTGGAGGAATGTTTCACCTACTGTAATGACTTCTGCCTGGAGGAATGTTTCACCTACTGTAATGACTTCTGCCTGGAGGAATGTTTCACCTACTGTAATGACTTCTGCCTGGAGGAATGTTTCACCTACTGTAATGACTTCTGCCTGGAGGAATGTTTCACCTACTGTAATGACTTCTGTCTGGAGGAATGTTTCACCTACTGTAATGACTTCTGTCTGGAGGAATGTTCACCTACTGTAATGACTTCTGTCTGGAGGAATGTTTCACCTACTGTAATGACTTCTGTCTGGAGGAATGTTTCACCTACTGTAATGACTTCTGTCTGGAGGAATGTTTTACCTACTGTAATGACTTCTGTCTGGAGGAATGTTTCACCTACTGTAATGACTTCTGTCTGGAGGAATGTTCACCTACTGTAATGACTTCTGTCTGGAGGAATGTTTCACCTACTGTAATGACTTCTGTCTGGAGGAATGTTTCACCTACTGTAATGACTTCTGTCTGGAGGAATGTTTCACCTACTGTAATGACTTCTGTCTGGAGGAATGTTTCACCTACTGTAATGACTTCTGTCTGGAGGAATGTTTCACCTACTGTAATGACTTCTGTCTGGAGGAATGTTTCACCTACTGTAATGACTTCTGTCTGGAGGAATGTTTCACCTACTGTAATGACTTCTGTCTGGAGGAATGTTTCACCTACTCTAATGACCTCTGTCTGGGGGAACGTTTCACCTACTGTAATGACTTCTGTCTGGGGGAATGTTTCACCTACTGTAATGACTTCTGTCTGGAGGAATGTTTCACCTACCGTAATGACTTCTGTCTGGAGGAATGTTTCACCTACCGTAATGACTTCTGTCTGGAGGAATGTTTCACCTACCGTAATGACTTCCGTCTGGAGGAATGTTTCACCTACTGTAATGACTTCCGTCTGGAGGAATGTTTCACCTACTGTAATGACATCCGTCTGGAGGAATGTTTCACCTTCTGTAATGACTTCTGTCTGGAGGAATGTTTCACCTTCTGTAATGACTTCCGTCTGGAGGAATGTTTCACCTACTGTAATGACTTCTGTCTGGAGGAATGTTCACCTACTGTAATGACTTCCACCTGGAGGAATGTTTCACCTACTGTAATGACTTCTGCCTGGAGGAATGTTTCACCTACTGTAATGACTTCTGTCTGGAGGAATGTTTCACCTACTGTAATGACTTCTGTCTGGAGGAATGTTTCACCTACTGTAATGACTTCTGTCTGGAGGAATGTTCACCTACTGTAATGACTTCTGTCTGGAGGAATGTTTCACCTACTGTAATGACTTCTGTCTGGAGGAATGTTTTACCTACTGTAATGACTTCTGTCTGGAGGAATGTTTCACCTACTGTAATGACTTCTGTCTGGAGGAATGTTCACCTACTGTAATGACTTCTGTCTGGAGGAATGTTTCACCTACTGTAATGACTTCTGTCTGGAGGAATGTTTCACCTACTGTAATGACTTCTGTCTGGAGGAATGTTTCACCTACTGTAATGACTTCTGTCTGGAGGAATGTTTCACCTACTGTAATGACTTCTGTCTGGAGGAATGTTTCACCTACTGTAATGACTTCTGTCTGGAGGAATGTTTCACCTACTGTAATGACTTCTGTCTGGAGGAATGTTTCACCTACTGTAATGACTTCTGTCTGGAGGAATGTTTCACCTACTCTAATGACCTCTGTCTGGGGGAACGTTTCACCTACTGTAATGACTTCTGTCTGGGGGAATGTTTCACCTACTGTAATGACTTCTGTCTGGAGGAATGTTTCACCTACCGTAATGACTTCTGTCTGGAGGAATGTTTCACCTACCGTAATGACTTCTGTCTGGAGGAATGTTTCACCTACTGTAATGACTTCCGTCTGGAGGAATGTTTCACCTACTGTAATGACTTCCGTCTGGAGGAATGTTTCACCTACTGTAATGACATCCGTCTGGAGGAATGTTTCACCTTCTGTAATGACTTCTGTCTGGAGGAATGTTTCACCTTCTGTAATGACTTCCGTCTGGAGGAATGTTTCACCTACTGTAATGACTTCTGTCTGGGGGAACGTTTCACCTACTGTAATGACTTCTACCTGGAGGAATGTTTCACCTACTGTAATGACTTCTACCTGTAGGAATGTTTTATCTTTATTGCTAATAAATGGCTGAAAGACCCAACCAAGAATCTGTTTGGAAATCGTTTTGTTGTAACACATTTATGAACACTGGAAAGCTCACCTTTTACTATATTAGCTATCAGGAAGGTTTCCACCACACACACACACACACACACACGCACTGTGGAGAGGGTAAAGGTTTGGTGAGTCTGGCATAGAAGGTGTGGGATGAGTTGTGAATGGACATTTCCCCATTGAAGGTCTATGACCATTGGAATGCATTGAATTGTATCATATATATTGCTGTGGTTTAAATAACTTCAATCTTTTAAACTTGTCTGATAAAACCACATTTCTTTATGGTGAGCTAGTGTTGCGCCTTTTCCTGTCCAATGGTTTAAAAGTAGAAATGATATGGAAAATATACTGCTCAAAAAAATAAAGGGAACACTTAAACAACACATCCTAGATCTGAATGAAAGAAATAATCTTATCAAATACTTTTTTCTTTACATAGTTGAATGTGCTGACAACAAAATCCCACAAAAATAATCAATGGAAATCCAATTTATCAACCCATGGAGGTCTGGATTTGGAGTCACACTCAAAATGAAAGTGGAAAACCACACTACAGGCTGATCCAACTTTGATGTAATGTCCTTAAAACAAGTCAAAATGAGGCTCAGTAGTGTGTGTGTGTGTGGCCTCCACGTGCCTGTATGACCTCCCTACAACGCCTGGGCATGCTCCTGATGAGGTGGCGGATGGTCTCCTGAGGGATCTCCTCCCAGACCTGGACTAAAGCATCCGCCAACTCCTGGACAGTCTGTGGTGCAACATGGCGTTGGTGGATGGAGCGAGACATGATGTCCCAGATGTGCTCAATTGGATTCAGGTCTGGGGAACGGGCGGGCCAGTCCATAGCATCAATGCCTTCCTCTTGCAGGAACTGCTGACACACTCCAGCCACATGAGGTCTAGCATTGTCTTGCATTAGGAGGAACCCAGGGCCAACCGCACCAGCATATGGTCTCACAAGGGGTCTGAGGATCTCATCTCGGTACCTAATGTCAGTCAGGCTACCACTGGCGAGCACATGGAGGGCTGTGCGGCCCCCCAAAGAAACGCGATCCCACACCATGACTGACTCACCGCCAAACCGGTCATGCTGGAGGATGTTGCAGGCAGCAGAACGTTCTCCACGGCATCTCCAGACTCTGTAAAGTCTGTCACGTGCTCAGTGTGAACCTGCTTTCATCTGTGAAGAGCACAGGGCGCCAGTGGCGAATTTGCCAATCTTGGTGTTCTCTGGCAAATGCCAAACGTCCTGCACGGTGTTTGGCTGTAAGCACAACCCCCACCTGTGGACGTCGGGCTCTCATACCACCCTCATGGAGTCTGTTTCTGACCATTTGAGCAGACATGCACATTTGTGGCCTGCTGGAGGTCATTTTGCAGGGCTCTGGCAGTGCTTCTCCTGCTCCTCCTTGCACAAAGGCGGAGGTAGCGGTCCTGCTGCTGGGTTGTTGCCCTCCTACGGCCTCCTCCACGTCTCCTGATATACTGGCCTGTCTCCTGGTAGGGCCTCCATGCTCTGGACACTACGCTGACAGACACAGCAAACCTTCTTGCCACAGCTCGCATTGATGTGCCATCCTGGATGAGCTGCACTACCTGAGCCACTTGTGTGGGTTGTAGACTCTGTCTCACGCTACCACTAGAGTGAAAGCACCGCCAGCATTCAAAGTGACCAAAACATCAGCCAGGAAGCATAGGAACTGAGAAGTGGTCTGTGGTCCCCACCTGCAGAACCACTCCTTTATTGGGGGTGTCTTGCTAATTGCCTATAATTTCCACCTGTTGTCAATTCCATTTGCACAACAGTATGTGAAATTTATTGTCAATCAGTGTTGCTTCCTAAGTGGACAGTTTGATTTCACAGAAGTGTGATTGACTTGGAGTTACATTGTGTTGTTTAAGTGTTCCCTTTATTTTTTTTGAGCAGTGTATTTTCTCAGGTAATGTAGTCTGAAGCAGCCTTTTAATTTGGTTTCTCTAGCTCAAAGGGTTCAGAGCAGGGGTGGGCAGAATACAAATAAGAAGATCATTTAAAGTTAAATTACATGTGTTGAGCTGTTACAAGCACACTAAAACCCTGAAACTATTACCTCGGGTTAGTTCAGTAGCGTATGTGTGTGACAAATTGCATTAGTAAGTCAAAAGAAATAACTTCGGTGGAAAAAGACTCATTTGTCAGTCATTTGTTGCGCACAAAATTAAATATGTGCATAACTTAACATATACTTTGCATATGTATATTTAATTGTAGTTCTTTTTAACATGCTCATATTGTTGTATAACCCCTGAACATGGCATGTTGATAGGACATTGCTATTGTGAGATATTTGAGTGTCTGTTAGTTAATCTCAGTCCCGTGTCATTTCGGTGCCATTCTAGGAAAAGGCTTAGCCATTGACTTCTGCGTTATCTCCCGTGACCTTTTGATCCAGAATTCGGACATATAAATTGTAATATCTCAGCAACGGTAAGGCCTACAGACATGACACAAAGTACACTGTGCTTCTGAGACTCTGTTGTATCATTTGGTATGCTCAGTTCAGCTGTAGAAGCCATGTTTATTTTATCTCCCTACTAGTGGAAACCCTAATTCTGTGCTTAACAGATGTAGACTGACTGTAATTCCAGATTGGATTAGATCCTGGCCGGTGACGTTGGGGGTACTGGAAGACCAGGGTTGGGAAACATTGTTGGGAGTACTGGAGGACCAGGGTTGGGAAACACTGTTGGGGGTACTGGAGGACCAGGGTTGGGAAACACTGTTGGGGGTACTGGAGGACCAGGGTTGGGAAACACTGTTGGGCGTACTGGAGGACCAGGGTTGGGAAACACTGTTGGGGGTACTGGAGGACCAGGGTTGGGAAACACTGTTGGGGGTACTGGAGGACCAGGGTTGGGAAACACTGTTGGGGGAACTGGAGGACCAGGGTTGGGAAACACTGTTGGGGGTAGTGGAGGACCAGGGTTGGGAAACACTGTTGGGGGTAGTGGAGGACCAGGGTTGGGAAACACTGTTGGGGGTACTGGAGGACCAGGGCTGGGCTGTTGGGGGTAGTGGAGGACCAGGGTTAGGCTGTTGGTACTGGAGGACCAGGGTTGGGCTGTTGGGGATACTGGAGGACCAGGGTTGGGCTGTTGGGGGTAGTGGAGGACCAGGGTTGGGCTGTTGGGGGTAGTGGAGGACCAGGGTTGGGCTGTTGGGGGTTGTGGAGGACGTGTATGAACTACGACCTAACTAAGTTGTAATGAGGTTTTAGCTAACGTTTTAGCTAAAACGTTAGCCTGTCTGCCTCGCTAGCTAACGTTAGCTAGCCTGCCTCGCTTTAGCAAAAGATGGCTACCTACATAACCAGCGATAACGTTATCTAACATCGTTAGCTAAGTTATACCAGAGATGTCCTCCTATTCCAGTATCTCTGGTTATATTCACCACCACCGGGTCGTTGCACACCAAGCTAGCGTTACTGGTGCAGACTTGGGGATTGACAAACTCTAAGCACCTATTCCGACTGCGTACCAGGGTCCTTTCAGCAGGGCATGTCAACAGTAGAACTTTGGCTGTGGAGGCATGGTCAATCCGTATAGGGCCCGTGATCCTTTGAATGCATTTGGGGGCTATAAAACAACAGAGCCCCATTCAATGAAGGGAAGCCAAGTGGGTGGAGGGGCGATTTGCTCATGGAGGCTTGGCAAAAGGGGACATGATTTGTCGACATAATTGTAATCCAAACCAAAACTTAATTGTGACGCATGAAGGT
Organism: Salmo salar; assembly: GCF_905237065.1. Classification (NCBI taxonomy): domain Eukaryota; kingdom Metazoa; phylum Chordata; class Actinopteri; order Salmoniformes; family Salmonidae; genus Salmo; species Salmo salar. The sequence goes on from NC_059452.1 coordinate 44,806,917, forward strand.
TCCAAACTCCATTTTAGACGAGACTGACTTTATGACCAAAATGATCCTATTTCCACTTTGTCGTCCGTTCAGACCACTGTAGTAAATGTTTAGGCCCTTTTCAAAGGGATTAGTGGCTTTTTAGAGGCAGGCGCTCTTTAAATTCACAGGCCCGTCGTGTGTGTGTGTGTGTGTGTGTGTGTGTGTGTGTGTGTGTGTGTGTGTTAGACTTAGAATTGATGTGAATGGGCTACCATTACATGACCTTTCACCTGCTTGGCTTGTCCTGCTATGACAGTTGTGTGTGTGTGTCTTACTGCCTGTGCTGTATCATAGTGAGTGTGGGGTGTTGGGTACTGTATCGCTCTGTATTTCTCCAGCTGTTATGTGATGTTCTCTCTCTCCAGTTTATTTGAGAGACACACACACACACAGATCCAGGCTGGCCTAGTTTCTCTCTGCGTTGTAGTGACTCACCTAACAGTCTTCTGCTTGGCTGCACGGCTGACTGGGGACTCACTGTGGATAACACATTGGGATGGTCACACACACATATACACAGCCACACATATGCACGTGCATACCACACACACATCACTCATGTCCACACGGACACACACACAAACAAACATCAACAGGCACTCTCTCCCTCACACACACACACACACACACAGGCACACACACAGGCACACACACACACAGGCACCCCACTTTTGCTCCCTCTCTCTTTCTCTCTCTCTCACACACACACATCCGCATATCATGGGCACACACACACACAAACACATACAGGCACTCTCTCCCTCACACACACACACACACACACACACACACACACACACACACACACACACGGGCGCACAATTGTACCGTGTCCAACGTAGGACTGTTATTTGTAAGTGTGTGAACGGCGGGAGAGTAAATAGACTGACCACCCACTCTGCCCAGAGAGGGTGAAAACACGCTTTGGGGATGAAGTTTCACTTCTTTATGTTATAAAAACACATTTTACCAAGACAAAGGTGATTTGTTTATTTTGTGAATGGTTCAGTGGTATCTCTAATATATCATCAATTTAATTCATCTGATAATAACAACTGAGCTCTGTTGACAGAGCGGTGCAGATTTCTCACAAAAAACTTTTCAGGATTTTAGATTTTGTGCTCGTTGTCTTCCAGATTGTTTCCTCAGGTTGAATGGGACTGTAGTGTAGTGAACCATGGTTGAATGGGACTGTGTACTGTAGCAGTGGTATAGTGTAGTGATGGGACTGTAGTGTAGTGAACCATGGTTGAATGGGACTGTGTACTGTAGCAGTGGTATAGTGTAGTGATGGGACTGTAGTGTAGTGTAGTGTAGTGAACCATGGTTGAATGGGACTGTGTACTGTAGCAGTGGTATAGTGTAGTGATGGGACTGTAGTGTAGTGAACCATGGTTGAATGGGACTGTGTACTGTAGCAGTGGTATAGTGTAGTGATGGGGACTGTAGTGTAGTGTAGTGTAGTGAACCATGGTTGAATGGGACTGTGTACTGTAGCAGTGGTATAGTGTAGTGATGGGACTGTAGTGTAGTGTAGTGAACCATGGTTGAATGGGACTGTGTACTGTAGCAGTGGTATAGTGTAGTGATGGGACTGTAGTGTAGTGTAGTGAACCATGGTTGAATGGGACTGTGTACTGTAGCAGTGGTATAGTGTAGTGATGGGACTGTAGTGTAGTGAACCATGGTTGAATGGGACTGTGTACTGTAGCAGTGGTATAGTGTAGTACACCATACTGAAGTTGCTATGGTGTTGGGAGAGAGAAATAGAGATACAACATGGAGGCCTGGTTTACAGATTAAACACGGAGGCTTGGTTTACAGATTAAACACGGAGGCTTGGTTTACAGATGAAACATGGAGGCTTGGTTTACAGATTAAACATGGAGGCTTGGTTTACAGATTAAACACGGAGGCTTGGTTTACAGATCAAATTTGGAGGCCTGGTTTACAGATTAAACATGGAGGCTTGGTTTACAGATTAAACATGGAGGCTTGGTTTACAGATTAAACATGGAGGCTTGGTTTACAGATAAAACATGGAGGCCTGGTTTACAGATTAAACATGGAGGCTTGGTTTACAGATTAAAAATGGAGGCTAGGTTTACAGATTAAACACGGAGGCTTGGTTTACAGATTAAACACGGAGGCTTGGTTTACAGATAAAACATGGAGGCCTGGTTTACAGATTAAACATGGAGGCTTGGTTTACAGATTAAAAATGGAGGCTAGGTTTACAGATTAAACATGGAGGCTTGGTTTACAGATTAAACATGGAGGCTTGGTTTACAGATTAAACATGGAGGCTTGGTTTACCGATTAAACATGGAGGCTTGGTTTACAGATTAAACATGGAGGCTTGGTTTACAGATAAAACACGGAGGCTTAATTTACAGATTAAACACGGAGGCTTGGTTTACAGATTAAACACGGAGGCTTGGTTTACAGATTAAACACGGAGGCTTGGTTTACAGATTAAACATGGAGGCTTGGTTTACAGATTAAACATGGAGGCTTGGTTTACAGATTAAACATGGAGGCTTGGTTTACAGATTAAACATGGAGGCTGGGTTTACAGATTAAACACGGAAGCTTGATTTACAGATTAAACATGGAGGCTTGGTTTACAGATTTAACACGGAGGCTTGGTTTACAGATAATAGTTGGTTAGCTTGTGAGGGCAGATTAGAGGACTAGTTAGGGACTATTTAAAGGCTGGTCAGAGGCTGTTTAGGGACTAGTTAAGCGCTGGTCAGAGGCTGGCTAGTGGTGGGCTGACTGACCACATGGTTATTGATTCCTGTGGTGAGCTCAGCAGCAGATGTGAAGCCACATCACATCACAGTGGATTATTATTTTAGAGGTGGACAACACAGAAGTATCTAGCAACCGCTGCAGTGTCTCTGACTGACCCCCCCCATGCTCTCTCTGGGTGGGGTGGTGGGGGGCTAGCTGCCATCAGGAAGTCAGAATCTTACTGTTCCAGATGACTGCCCATTTCTGTTCCATTCATTTAATTTCTAACTCAAAATATTGGCATTTATCGCTTCCACTGATTCAAGTCTTGTCTACCACGCCGCCGGAGAATACATATATCTGGGGGAAACACTGTGCCATTTCATTGAGTTGACCAAGCTAGTTGATTCTGATTTCACACTGTATAGGGAATAGGGCCCTGGTTTATAGTTGTGCACTATATAGGGAATAGGGTGTAAAGTAGTGCACTATATAGGAAATAGGCTGCCGTTTGGGCCTCCGCTGGTGTGATCTGGTACAGGGTGTTTGTCTGTCTGTCTGTCTCTGTCTATCTGTCCGTATTCCCTGGTCCCACAGACACCTGTGACTGGTCTGATCTCTATTCCCTGGTCCCACAGATACCTGTGACTGGTCTGATCTCTACTTCCTGGTCCCACAGATACCTGTGACTGGTCTGATCTCTACTTCCTGGTCCCACAGATACCTGTGACTGGTCTGATCTCTACTTCCTGGTCCCACAGATACCTGTGACTGGTCTGATCTCTACTTCCTGGTCCCACAGATACCTGTTACTGGTCTGATCTCTACTTCCTGGTCCCACAGATACCTGTGACTGGTCTGATCTCTATTCCCTGGTCCCACAGATACCTGTGACTGGTCTGATCTCTATTCCCTGGTCCCACAGATACCTGTGACTGATCTGATCTCTACTTCCTGGTCCCACAGATACCTGTGACTGGTCTGATCTCTACTTCCTGGTCCATCATCAACCTTATGGAAGATCTCCATTAGAACCACAATGCTAGGCCACAATAGACACACACACACACACACACACACACACACACACACACACACACACACACACACACACACACACACACACACACACACACACACACACACACACACACACACACAGGCTGTATAACACACACACACACATACATGCTCACAGCCAAACACAATAACACCATAAGAAACCAAGCACAGCAACGCAATAGGCCAAGACACACACACACACACACACACACACACACACACCCCACTAGGTTTCTTCCTAGGATTCCCTAATCTCGCTGTAGTGTGTCCAGCTCCCAGCTCTGTATTAGAGGAGGAAGCTGTTGCCCCTCTCTATCTGTCTCTACTCTGTTCTGACGCAGACCGACGCTCCTAACAATGTCATTCAATTTCCTGTTTTTCACTTCACTGGAAAGACACTATCCTACTGTAGTGTACTGGAGTAGGATATATGGCTGACTGGCTGAGTGAAGTAGAATATATGGCTGACTGGATGAGTGAAGTAGGATATATGGCTGCCTGGCTGAGTGAAGTAGGATATATGGCTGACTGGCTGAGTGAAGTAGGATATATGGCTGAGTGAAGTAGGATATATGGCTGGCTGGCTGAGTGAAGTAGGATATATGGCTGGCTGGCTGAGGGAAGTAGTATATATGGCTGACTGGCTGAGTGAAGTAGGATATATGGCTGGCTGGCTGAGTGAAGTAGAATATATGGCTAACTGGCTGAGTGAAGTAGGATATATGGTTGGCTGGCTGAGTGAAGTAGCATATATATAGCTGGCTGGCTGAGTAAAGTAGAATATATGGCTGGCTGGCTGAGTGAAGTGGGATATATGGCTGGCTGAGTGGAGTAGTATATATGGCAGGCTGTCTGAGGGGCGTAGGATCTATGGCTGGCTGGCTGAGTGGAGTAGGATCTATGGCTGGCTGGCTGAGTAGAGTAGAATATATGGCTGACTGGCTGAGTGAAGTAGGATATATGGCTGACTGGCTGAGTAAAGTAGAATATATGGCAGGCTGGCTGAGTGAAGTAGTTTATATGGCAGGCTGGCTGAGTGAAGTAGAATATATGGCTGGCTGAGTGGAGTAGTATATATGGCAGGCTGTCTGAGGGGCGTAGGATCTATGGCTGGCTGGCTGAGTGGAGTAGGATCTATGGCTGGCTGGCTGAGTAGAGTAGAATATATGGCTGACTGGCTGAGTGAAGTAGGATATATGGCTGACTGGCTGAGTAAAGTAGAATATATGGCAGGCTGGCTGAGTGAAGTAGTTTATATGGCAGGCTGGCTGAGTGAATTAGAATATATGGCTGGCTGAGTGAAGTAGGATATATGGCTGGCTGGCTGAGTGAAGTAGGATATATTACTGGCCGGCTGGCTGAGTGAAGTAGGATTAATGGCTGGCTGGCTGAGTGAAGTAGGAAATATGTCTGGCTGGCTGAGTGGACTATGATATATGGCAGGCTGGCTGAGTGAAGTAGGATATATGGCAGGCTGGCTGAGTGAAGTAGAATATATTGCTGGCTGGCTGGCTGGCTGGCTGAGTGAAGTAGGATAAATGGCTGACTGGCTGAGTGAAGTAAGATATATGGCTGGCTGAGTGAAGTAGGATATATGGCTGGCTTGCTGAGTGAGGTAGGATATATGGCTGGCTGGCTGAGTGAAGTAGAAAATATGGCTGGCTGACTGACTGGAGTAGGATATATGGCTGACTGGCTGAGTGGAGTAGTAGAACATGGCTGGCTGACTGGCTGGAGTAGAGATCTATGGCTGGCTGGCTGGCTGAGTGAAGTAGGATATGGCTGGCTGACTGAAGTAGAATGGCTCTGACTGGCTGAGTGAAGTAGGATATATGGCTGGCTGAGTGGAGTAGGATATACGGCTGGCTGACTGAGTGGAGTAGAAACTATGGCTGGCTGACTGGAGTAGAGATATATGGCTGGCTGGCTGAGTGGAGTGAAACACCATAATGGCTGACTGGCTGACTGGAGTAGCAGAATACATGGCTGACTGGCTGAGTGAAGTAGATACATAGCTGGCTGACTGGCTGAGTGAAGAGAATATAGCTGGCTGGCTGGCTGAGTGAAGTAGAAATATGGCTGGCTGGCTGACTGAAGTAGAGAAACATGGCTGGCTGGCTGAGTGAAGTAGGATATATGGCTGCGCTGACTGACTGGAGTAGAAACACCGCTCTGACTGGCTGACTGGAGTAGAGAAACATCGCTCTGACTGACTGGAGTAGAGAAACACCGCTCTGACTGACTGGAGTAGAGAAACACCGCTCTGACTGACTGACTGGAGTAGAGAAACATCGCTCTGACTGACTGGAGTAGAGAAACACACTCTCCTGACTGACTGGAGTAGAGAAACACCACTCTGACTGACTGACTGGAGTAGAGAAACATCGCTCTGACTGACTGGGAGTAGAGAAACACAACTCTGACTGACTGGAGTAGAGAAACACCGCTCTGACTGACTGACTGGAGTAGAGAAACACCGCTCTGACTGACTGACTGGAGTAGAGAAACACAGCTCTGACTGACTGGAGTAGAGAAACACCGCTCTGACTGACTGACTGGAGTAGAGAAACACCGCTCTGACTGACTGGAGTAGAGAAACACCGCTCTGACTGACTGACTGGAGTAGAGAAACACCACTCTGACTGACTGGATGAAACACCGCTCTGACTGACTGGAGTAGAGAAACACCGCTCTGACTGACTGACTGGAGTAGAGAAACACCGCTCTGACTGACTGACTGGAGTAGAGAAACACTGCTCTGACTGACTGGAGTAGAGAAACACCACTCTGACTGACTGACTGGAGTAGAGAAACACCGCTCTGACTGACTGACTGGAGTAGAGAAACACCGCTCTGACTGACTGGAGTAGAGAAACACCACTCTGACTGACTGACTGGAGTAGAGAAACACTGCTCTGACTGACTGACTGGAGTAGAGAAACACAGCTCTGACTGACTGACTGGAGTAGAGAAACACCTCTCTGACTGACTGACTGGAGTAGAGAAACATCGCTCTGACTGACTGACTGGAGTAGAGAAACACCGCTCTCTGACTGACTGGAGTAGAGAAACACCACTCTGACTGACTGACTGGAGTAGAGAAACATCGCTCTGACTGACTGGAGTAGAGAAACACCACTCTGACTGACTGGAGTAGAGAAACACCACTCTGACTGACTGACTGGAGTAGAGAAACATCGCTCTGACTGACTGTGGAGTAGAGAAACACCACTCTGACTGACTGACTGGAGTAGAGAAACACCGCTCTGACTGACTGACTGGAGTAGAGAAACACCACTCTGACTGACTGACGAGTAGAGAAACACCACTCTGACTGACTGACTGGAGTAGAGAAACACCGCTCTGACTGACTGAGAGTAGAGAAACACCACTCTGACTGACTGACTGGAGTAGAGAAACACCGCTCTGACTGACTGAGAGTAGAGAAACACCGCTCTGACTGACTGACTGGAGTAGAGAAACACCGCTCTGACTGACTGACTGGAGTAGAGAAACACCGCTCTGACTGACTGACGAGTAGAGAAACACCGCTCTGACTGACTGACTGGAGTAGAGAACACCGCTCTGACTGACTGACTGGAGTAGAGAAACACCGCTCTGACTGACTGGAGTAGAGAAACACCGCTCTGACTGACTGACGGAGTAGAGAAACACCGCTCTGACTGACTGACTGGAGTAGAGAAACACCGCTCTGACTGACTGACTGGAGTAGAGAAACACCGCTCTGACTGACTGACCGGAGTAGAGAAACACCGCTCTGACTCACTGACTGGAGTAGAGAAACACCGCTCTGACTGACTGACTGGAGTAGAGAAACACCGCTCTGACTGACTGACTGGAGTAGAGAAACACCGCTCTGACTGACTGACTGGAGTAGAGAAACACCGCTCTGACTGACTGACTGGAGTAGAGAAACACCGCTCTGACTGACTGACTGGAGTAGAGAAACACCGCTCTGACTGACTGACTGGAGTAGAGAAACACCGCTCTGACTGACTGACTGGAGTAGAGAAACACCGCTCTGACTGACTGACTGGAGTAGAGAAACACCGCTCTGACTGACTGACTGGAGTAGAGAAACACCGCTCTGACTGACTGGAGTAGAGAAACACCACTCTGACTGACTGACTGGAGTAGAGAAACACCGCTCTGACTGACTGACGAGTAGAGAAACACCGCTCTGACTGACTGACGAGTAGAGAAACACCGCTCTGACTGACTGACTGGAGTAGAGAAACACAGCTCTGACTGACAGGAGTAGAGAAACACCGCTCTGACTGACTGGAGTAGAGAAACACCACTCTGACTGACTGACTGGAGTAGAGAAACACAGCTCTGACTGACTGACTGGAGTAGAGAAACACCGCTCTGACTGACTGACTGGAGTAGAGAAACACCGCTCTGACTGACTGACTGGAGTAGAGAAACACCACTCTGACTGACTGACTGGAGTAGAGAAACACCGCTCTGACTGACTGGAGTAGAGAAACACCGCTCTGACTGACTGGAGTAGAGAAACACCACTCTGACTGACTGACGAGTAGAGAAACACAGCTCTGACTGACTGGAGTAGAGAAACACCGCTCTGACTGACTGACTGGAGTAGAGAAACACCGCTCTGACTGACTGACTGGAGTAGAGAAACACGCTCTGACTGACTACTGGAGTAGAGAAACACCGCTCTGACTGACTGACTGGAGTAGAGAAACACAGCTCTGACTGACTGGAGTAGAGAAACACCACTCTGACTGACTGGAGTAGAGAAACACAGCTCTGACTGACTGACTGGAGTAGAGAAACACCGCTCTGACTGACTGACTGGAGTAGAGAAACACCGCTCTGACTGACTGACTGGAGTAGAGAAACACCGCTCTGACTGACTGACTGGAGTAGAGAAACACCGCTCTGACTGACTGGAGTAGAGAAACACCGCTCTGACTGACTGACTGGAGTAGAGAAACACCACTCTGACTGACTGACTGGAGTAGAGAAACACCGCTCTGACTGACTGGAGTAGAGAAACACCACTCTGACTGACTGACTGGAGTAGAGAAACACCGCTCTGACTGACTGACTGGAGTAGAGAAACACCACTCTGACTGACTGACTGGAGTAGAGAAACACCGCTCTGACTGACTGGAGTAGAGAAACACCGCTCTGACTGACTGACTGGAGTAGAGAAACACCGCTCTGACTGACTGACTGGAGTAGAGAAACACCGCTCTGACTGACTGACTGGAGTAGAGAAACACCGCTCTGACTGACTGACTGGAGTAGAGAAACACCGCTCTGACTGACTGACTGGAGTAGAGAAACACCGCTCTGACTGACTGACTGGAGTAGAGAAACACCGCTCTGACTGACTGACTGGAGTAGAGAAACACCGCTCTGACTGACTGACTGGAGTAGAGAAACACAGCTCTGACTGACTGGAGTAGAGAAACACCGCTCTGACTGACTGACTGGAGTAGAGAAACACAGCTCTGACTGACTGGAGTAGAGAAACACAGCTCTGACTGACTGACTGGAGTAGAGAAACACCGCTCTGACTGACTGACTGGAGTAGAGAAACACAGCTCTGACTGACTGACTGGAGTAGAGAAACACCGCTCTGACTGACTGACTGGAGTAGAGAAACACAGCGCTCTGACTGACTGGAGTAGAGAAACACCGCTCTGACTGACTGACTGGAGTAGAGAAACACCGCTCTGACTGACTGACTGGAGTAGAGAAACACAGCTCTGACTGACTGGAGTAGAGAAACACCGCTCTGACTGACTGACTGGAGTAGAGAAACACCGCTCTGACTGACTGACTGGAGTAGAGAAACACCGCTCTGACTGACTGACTGGAGTAGAGAAACACCGCTCTGACTGACTGACTGGAGTAGAGAAACACAGCTCTGACTGACTGACTGGAGTAGAGAAACACCGCTCTGACTGACTGACTGGAGTAGAGAAACACCGCTCTGACTGACTGACTGGAGTAGAGAAACACCGCTCTGACTGACTGACTGGAGTAGAGAAACACCGCTCTGACTGACTGACTGGAGTAGAGAAACACCGCTCTGACTGACTGACTGGAGTAGAGAAACACCGCTCTGACTGACTGACTGGAGTAGAGAAACACCGCTCTGACTGACTGACTGGAGTAGAGAAACACCGCTCTGACTGACTGACTGGAGTAGAGAAACACCGCTCTGACTGACTGACTGGAGTAGAGAAACACCGCTCTGACTGACTGACTGGAGTAGAGAAACACCGCTCTGATTGACTGACTGGAGTAGAGAAACACCTCTCTGACTGACTGACTGGAGTAGAGAAACATCGCTCTGACTGACTGGAGTAGAGAAACACCGCTCTGACTGACTGACTGGAGTAGAGAAACACCGCTCTGACTGACTGACGGAGTAGAGAAACACCACTCTGACTGACTGACTGGAGTAGAGAAACACAGCTCTGACTGACTGGAGTAGAGAAACACCGCTCTGACTGACTGACTGGAGTAGTGAAACACCGCTCTGACTGACTGACTGGAGTAGAGAAACACCGCTCTGACTGACTGATGAGTAGAGAAACACCGCTCTGACTGACTGACTGGAGTAGAGAAACACAGCTCTGACTGACTGACGAGTAGAGAAACACCGCTCTGACTGACTGACTGGAGTAGAGAAACACAGCTCTGACTGACTGACTGGAGTAGAGAAACACCGCTCTGACTGACTGACTGGAGTAGAGAAACACCGCTCTGACTGACTGACTGGAGTAGAGAAACACCACTCTGACTGACTGACTGGAGTAGAGAAACACCGCTCTGACTGACTGACTGGAGTAGAGAAACACCGCTCTGACTGACTGACTGGAGTAGAGAAACACCGCTCTGACTGACTGACTGGAGTAGAGAAACACCGCTCTGACTGACTGGAGTAGAGAAACACCGCTCTGACTGACTGACTGGAGTAGAGAAACACCGCTCTGACTGACTGACTGGAGTAGAGAAACACCGCTCTGACTGACTGACTGGAGTAGAGAAACACAGCTCTGACTGACTGACTGGAGTAGAGAAACACCGCTCTGACTGACTGACTGGAGTAGAGAAACACCGCTCTGACTGACTGACTGGAGTAGAGAAACACCGCTCTGACTGACTGACTGGAGTAGAGAAACACCGCTCTGACTGACTGACTGGAGTAGAGAAACACCGCTCTGACTGACTGCGAGTAGAGAAACACCGCTCTGACTGACTGACTGGAGTAGAGAAACACCGCTCTGACTGACTGACTGGAGTAGAGAAACACCGCTCTGACTGACTGACTGGAGTAGAGAAACACCGCTCTGACTGACTGACGAGTAGAGAAACACCGCTCTGACTGACTGACGGAGTAGAGAAACACCGCTCTGACTGACTGACTGGAGTAGAGAAACACCGCTCTGACTGACTGACCGGAGTAGAGAAACACCGCTCTGACTGACTGACGGAGTAGAGAAACACCGCTCTGACTGACTGACTGGAGTAGAGAAACACAGCTCTGACTGACTGACGGAGTAGAGAAACACCGCTCTGACTGACTGACTGGAGTAGAGAAACACCGCTCTGACTGACTGACTGGAGTAGAGAAACACCGCTCTGACTGACTGACTGGAGTAGAGAAACACCAGCTCTGACTGACTGCGGAGTAGAGAAACACCGCTCTGACTGACTGGAGTAGAGAAACACCACTCTGACTGACTGACTGGAGTAGAGAAACACCGCTCTGACTGACTGGAGTAGAGAAACACCGCTCTGACTCACTGACTGGAGTAGAGAAACACCGCTCTGACTGACTGACGGAGTAGAGAAACACAGCTCTGACTGACTGACTGGAGTAGAGAAACACCGCTCTGACTGACTGACTGGAGTAGAGAAACACCGCTCTGACTGACTGGAGTAGAGAAACACCACTCTGACTGACTGACTGGAGTAGAGAAACACCGCTCTGACTGACTGACTGGAGTAGAGAAACACCGCTCTGACTGACTGACTGGAGTAGAGAAACACTGCTCTGACTGACTGGAGTAGAGAAACACCGCTCTGACTGACTGACTGGAGTAGAGAAACACCGCTCTGACTGACTGACTGGAGTAGAGAAACACACGCTACTGACTGACTGGAGTAGAGAAACACCGCTCTGACTGACTGACTGGAGTAGAGAAACACCGCTCTGACTGACTGACTGGAGTAGAGAAACACCGCTCTGACTGACTGACTGGAGTAGAGAAACACCGCTCTGACTGACTGACTGGAGTAGAGAAACACCGCTCTGACTGACTGACTGGAGTAGAGAAACACAGCTCTGACTGACTGGAGTAGAGAAACACCACTCTGACTGACTGACTGGAGTAGAGAAACACCGCTCTGACTGACTGACTGGAGTAGAGAAACACCGCTCTGACTGACTGACTGGAGTAGAGAAACACCGCTCTGACTGACTGACTGGAGTAGAGAAACACCACTCTGACTGACTGACTGGAGTAGAGAAACACCGCTCTGACTGACTGACTGGAGTAGAGAAACACCGCTCTGACTGACTGACTGGAGTAGAGAAACACCGCTCTGACTCACTGACTGGAGTAGAGAAACACCGCTCTGACTGACTGACTGGAGTAGAGAAACACCGCTCTGACTGACTGACTGGAGTAGAGAAACACCGCTCTGACTGACTGCGGAGTAGAGAAACACCGCTCTGACTGACTGACTGGAGTAGAGAAACACCGCTCTGACTGACTGACTGGAGTAGAGAAACACCAGCTCTGACTGACTGGAGTAGAGAAACACCGCTCTGACTGACTGACTGGAGTAGAGAAACACCGCTCTGACTGACTGGAGTAGAGAAACACCGCTCTGACTGACTGACTGGAGTAGAGAAACACCGCTCTGACTGACTGACTGGAGTAGAGAAACACACGCTCTGACTGACTGGAGTAGAGAAACACCGCTCTGACTGACTGACTGGAGTAGAGAAACACCGCTCTGACTGACTGACTGGAGTAGAGAAACACCGCTCTGACTGACTGACTGGAGTAGAGAAACACCGCTCTGACTGACTGACTGGAGTAGAGAAACACCGCTCTGACTGACTGACTGGAGTAGAGAAACACCGCTCTGACTGACTGACTGGAGTAGAGAAACACCACTCTGACTGACTGACTGGAGTAGAGAAACACCGCTCTGACTGACTGACTGGAGTAGAGAAACACCGCTCTGACTGACTGACTGGAGTAGAGAAACACCGCTCTGACTGACTGACTGGAGTAGAGAAACACCGCTCTGACTGACTGACTGGAGTAGAGAAACACCGCTCTGACTGACTGACTGGAGTAGAGAAACACCGCTCTGACTGACTGACTGGAGTAGAGAAACACCGCTCTGACTGACTGACTGGAGTAGAGAAACACCGCTCTGACTGACTGGAGTAGAGAAACACCGCTCTGACTGACTGACTGGAGTAGAGAAACACCACTCTGACTGACTGACTGGAGTAGAGAAACACCGCTCTGACTGACTGCTGGAGTAGAGAAACACCGCTCTGACTGACTGACTGGAGTAGAGAAACACCGCTCTGACTGACTGACTGGAGTAGAGAAACACCGCTCTGACTGACTGACTGGAGTAGAGAAACACCGCTCTGACTGACTGACTGGAGTAGAGAAACACCGCTCTGACTGACTGGAGTAGAGAAACACCGCTCTGACTGACTGACTGGAGTAGAGAAACACCGCTCTGACTGACTGACTGGAGTAGAGAAACACCGCTCTGACTGACTGACTGGAGTAGAGAAACACAGCTGACTGACTGACTGGAGTAGAGAAACACCGCTCTGACTGACTGCTGGAGTAGAGAAACACCGCTCTGACTGACTGACTGGAGTAGAGAAACACCGCTCTGACTGACTGACTGGAGTAGAGAAACACCGCTCTGACTGACTGACTGGAGTAGAGAAACACCGCTCTGACTGACTGGAGTAGAGAAACACCGCTCTGACTGACTGACTGGAGTAGAGAAACACCGCTCTGACTGACTGACTGGAGTAGAGAAACACCGCTCTGACTGACTGACTGGAGTAGAGAAACACCGCTCTGACTGACTGACTGGAGTAGAGAAACACCGCTCTGACTGACTGGAGTAGAGAAACACCGCTCTGACTGACTGACTGGAGTAGAGAAACACCGCTCTGACTGACTGACTGGAGTAGAGAAACACCGCTCTGACTGACTGACTGGAGTAGAGAAACACCGCTCTGACTGACTGACTGGAGTAGAGAAACACCGCTCTGACTGACTGACTGGAGTAGAGAAACACCGCTCTGACTGACTGACTGGAGTAGAGAAACACCACTCTGACACTGACTGGAGTAGAGAAACACCGCTCTGACTGACTGACTGAGTAGAGAAACACCGCTCTGACTGACTGACTGGAGTAGAGAAACACCGCTCTGACTGACTGAGAGTAGAGAAACACCGCTCTGACTGACTGGAGTAGAGAAACACCGCTCTGACTGACTGACTGGAGTAGAGAAACACCGCTCTGACTGACTGCGGAGTAGAGAAACACCGCTCTGACTGACTGACTGGAGTAGAGAAACACCGCTCTGACTGACTGACTGGAGTAGAGAAACACCGCTCTGACTGACTGACTGGAGTAGAGAAACACCGCTCTGACTGACTGGAGTAGAGAAACACCGCTCTGACTGACTGACTGGAGTAGAGAAACACCGCTCTGACTGACTGACTGGAGTAGAGAAACACAGCTCTGACTGACTGATGGAGTAAGAAACACCGCTCTGACTGACTGACTGGAGTAAGAGAAACACCGCTCTGACTGACTGGAGTAGAGAAACACCGCTCTGACTGACTGGAGTAGAGAAACACCGCTCTGACTGACTGACTGGAGTAGAGAAACACCGCTCTGACTGACTGACGAGTAGAGAAACACCAGCTCTGACTGACTGACTGGAGTAGAGAAACACCACTCTGACTGACTGGAGTAGGAAACACCGCTCTGACTGACTGAGAGTAGAGAAACACCGCTCTGACTGACTGACTGGAGTAGAGAAACACCGCTCTGACTGACTGGAGTAGAGAAACACCGCTCTGACTGACTGACTGGAGTAGAGAAACACCGCTCTGACTGACTGACTGGAGTAGAGAAACACCGCTCTGACTGACTGACTGGAGTAGAGAAACACCGCTCTGACTGACTGACTGGAGTAGAGAAACACCGCTCTGACTGACTGACTGGAGTAGAGAAACACCACTCTGACTGACTGACTGGAGTAGAGAAACACCGCTCTGACTGACTGGAGTAGAGAAACACCACTCTGACTGACTGACTGGAGTAGAGAAACACCGCTCTGACTGACTGACTGGAGTAGAGAAACACCGCTCTGACTGACTGACTGGAGTAGAGAAACACCGCTCTGACTGACTGACTGGAGTAGAAACACCGCTCTGACTGACTGACTGGAGTAGAGAAACACCCGCTCTGACTGACTGACTGGAGTAGAGAAACACCGCTCTGACTGACTGACTGGAGTAGAGAAACACCGCTCTGACTGACTGACTGGAGTAGAGAAACACCGCTCTGACTGACTGACTGGAGTAGAGAAACACCGCTCTGACTGACTGACTGGAGTAGAGAAACACCGCTCTGACTGACTGGAGTAGAGAAACACCGCTCTGACTGACTGACTGGAGTAGAGAAACACCGCTCTGACTGACTGACGGAGTAGAGAAACACCGCTCTGACTGACTGACTGGAGTAGAGAAACACCGCTCTGACTGACTGACTGGAGTAGAGAAACACCGCTCTGACTGACTGACTGGAGTAGAGAAACACCGCTCTGACTGACTGACTGGAGTAGAGAAACACCAGCTCTGACTGACTGACTGGAGTAGAGAAACACCACTCTGACTGACTGACTGAGTAGAGAAACACCGCTCTGACTGACTGCGGAGTAGAGAAACACCGCTCTGACTGACTGACTGGAGTAGAGAAACACCACTCTGACTGACTGACTGGGAGTAGAGAAACACCGCTCTGACTGACTGGAGTAGAGAAACACCGCTCTGACTGACTGACTGGAGTAGAAACACCGCTCTGACTGACTGACTGGAGTAGAGAAACACCGCTCTGACTGACTGACTGGAGTAGAGAAACACCGCTCTGACTGACTGACTGGAGTAGAGAAACACCGCTCTGACTGACTGACTGGAGTAGAGAAACACCGCTCTGACTGACTGACTGGAGTAGAGAAACACCGCTCTGACTGACTGACTGGAGTAGAGAAACACCGCTCTGACTGACTGACTGGAGTAGAGAAACACCGCTCTGACTGACTGGAGTAGAGAAACACCGCTCTGACTGACTGCGAGTAGAGAAACACAGCTCTGACTGACTGGAGTAGAGAAACACCGCTCTGACTGACTGACTGGAGTAGAGAAACACCGCTCTGACTGACTGGAGTAGAGAAACACCACTCTGACTGACTGACTGGAGTAGAGAAACACCGCTCTGACTGACTGACTGGAGTAGAGAAACACCGCTCTGACTGACTGGAGTAGAGAAACACCGCTCTGACTGACTGACTGGAGTAGAGAAACACCGCTCTGACTGACTGACTGGAGTAGAGAAACACCGCTCTGACTGACTGACTGGAGTAGAGAAACACCGCTCTGACTGACTGACTGGAGTAGAGAAACACCGCTCCTGACTGACTGGAGTAGAGAAACACCGCTCTGACTGACTGACTGGAGTAGAGAAACACCGCTCTGACTGACTGGAGTAGAGAAACACCGCTCTGACTGACTGACGAGTAGAGAAACACCGCTCTGACTGACTGGAGTAGAGAAACACCGCTCTGACTGACTGGAGTAGAGAAACACCGCTCTGACTGACTGACTGGAGTAGAGAAACACCGCTCTGACTGACTGGAGTAGAGAAACACCGCTCTGACTGACTGACTGGAGTAGAGAAACACCGCTCTGACTGACTGACTGGAGTAGAGAAACACCGCTCTGACTGACTGACTGGAGTAGAGAAACACCGCTCTGACTGACTGAGAGTAGAGAAACACCGCTCTGACTGACTGACTGGAGTAGAGAAACACCGCTCTGACTGACTGACTGGAGTAGAGAAACACCGCTCTGACTGACTGACTGGAGTAGAGAAACACCGCTCTGACTGACTGACTGGAGTAGAGAAACACCGCTCTGACTGACTGACTGGAGTAGAGAAACACCGCTCTGACTGACTGACTGGAGTAGAGAAACACCGCTCTGACTGACTGACTGGAGTAGAGAAACACCGCTCTGACTGACTGACTGGAGTAGAGAAACACCGCTCTGACTGACTGACTGGAGTAGAGAAACACCGCTCTGACTGACTGGGAGTAGAGAAACACCACTCTGACTGACTGACTGGAGTAGAAAACACCGCTCTGACTGACTGGAGTAGAGAAACACCGCTCTGACTGACTGACTGGAGTAGAGAAACACCGCTCTGACTGACTGACTGGAGTAGAGAAACACCGCTCTGACTGACTGACTGGAGTAGAGAAACACCGCTCTGACTGACTGACTGGAGTAGAGAAACACCGCTCTGACTGACTGACTGGAGTAGAGAAACACCGCTCTGACTGACTGACTGGAGTAGAGAAACACCGCTCTGACTGACTGACTGGAGTAGAGAAACACCGCTCTGACTGACTGACTGGAGTAGAGAAACACCGCTCTGACTGACTGAGAGTAGAGAAACACCGCTCTGACTGACTGGAGTAGAGAAACACCGCTCTGACTGACTGCGGAGTAGAGAAACACCGCTCTGACTGACTGACTGGAGTAGAGAAACACCGCTCTGACTGACTGGGAGTAGAGAAACACCGCTCTGACTGACTGACTGGAGTAGAGAAACACCGCTCTGACTGACTGACTGGAGTAGAGAAACACCACTCTGACTGACTGACTGGAGTAGAGAAACACCGCTCTGACTGACTGACTGGAGTAGAGAAACACCGCTCTGACTGACTGGAGTAGAGAAACACCGCTCTGACTGACTGACTGGAGTAGAGAAACACCGCTCTGACTGACTGACTGGAGTAGAGAAACACCGCTCTGACTGACTGACTGGAGTAGAGAAACACCGCTCTGACTGACTGACTGGAGTAGAGAAACACCGCTCTGACTGACTGACTGGAGTAGAGAAACACCGCTCTGACTGACTGACTGGAGTAGAGAAACACCGCTCTGACTGACTGACTGGAGTAGAAACACCGCTCTGACTGACTGACTGGAGTAGAGAAACACCGCTCTGACTGACTGGAGTAGAGAAACACCACTCTGACTGACTGGAGTAGAGAAACACCGCTCTGACTGACTGACTGGAGTAGAGAAACACCGCTCTGACTGACTGACTGGAGTAGAGAAACACCGCTCTGACTGACTGACTGGAGTAGAGAAACACCGCTCTGACTGACTGCGAGTAGAGAAACACCGCTCTGACTGACTGACTGGAGTAGAGAAACACCACTCCTGCTGACTGACTGGAGTAGAGAAACACCGCTCTGACTGACTGACTGGAGTAGAGAAACACCGCTCTGACTGACTGACTGGAGTAGAGAAACACCGCTCTGACTGACTGACTGGAGTAGAGAAACACCGCTCTGACTGACTGACTGGAGTAGAGAAACACCCTCTGACTGACTGACTGGAGTAGAGAAACACCGCTCTGACTGACTGGAGTAGAGAAACACCGCTCTGACTGACTGGAGTAGAGAAACACAGCTCTGACTGACTGACTGGAGTAGAGAAACACCGCTCTGACTGACTGGAGTAGAGAAACACCGCTCTGACTGACTGGAGTAGAGAAACACCGCTCTGACTGACTGACTGGAGTAGAGAAACACCGCTCTGACTGACTGACTGGAGTAGAGAAACACCACTCTGACTTACTGACTGGAGTAGAGAAACACCGCTCTGACTGACTGGAGTAGAGAAACACCGACTGACTGACTGACTGGAGTAGAGAAACACCGCTCTGACTGACTGACTGGAGTAGAGAAACACCGCTCTGACTGACTGCTGGAGTAGAGAAACACCACTCTGACTGACTGACTGGAGTAGAGAAACACCGCTCTGACTGACTGACTGGAGTAGAGAAACACCGCTCTGACTGACTGACTGGAGTAGAGAAACACCGCTCTGACTGACTGACTGGAGTAGAGAAACACCGCTCTGACTGACTGACTGGAGTAGAGAAACACCGCTCTGACTGACTGACTGAGTAGAGAAACACCGCTCTGACTGACTGACTGGAGTAGAGAAACACCGCTCTGACTGACTGACTGGAGTAGAGAAACACCGCTCTGACTGACTGACTGGAGTAGAGAAACACCGCTCTGACTGACTGACTGGAGTAGAGAAACACCGCTCTGACTGACTGACTGGAGTAGAGAAACACCGCTCTGACTGACTGACTGAGTAGAGAAACACCGCTCTGACTGACTGACTGGAGTAGAGAAACACCGCTCTGACTGACTGACTGGAGTAGAGAAACACCGCTCTGACTGACTGGAGTAGAGAAACACCCCGCTCTGACTGACTGGAGTAGAGAAACACCACTCTGACTGACTGACTGGAGTAGAGAAACACAGCTCTGACTGACTGGAGTAGAGAAACACCGCTCTGACTGACTGACTGGAGTAGAGAAACACCGCTCTGACTGACTGACTGGAGTAGAGAAACACCGCTCTGACTGACTGACTGGAGTAGAGAAACACCGCTCTGACTGACTGACTGGAGTAGAGAAACACCGCTCTGACTGACTGCGGAGTAGAGAAACACCGCTCTGACTGACTGACTGGAGTAGAGAAACACAGCTCTGACTGACTGGAGTAGAGAAACACCGCTCTGACTGACTGACTGGAGTAGAGAAACACCGCTCTGACTGACTGACTGGAGTAGAGAAACACCGCTCTGACTGACTGACTGGAGTAGAGAAACACCGCTCTGACTGACTGACTGGAGTAGAGAAACACCGCTCTGACTGACTGGAGTAGAGAAACACCGCTCTGACTGACTGACTGGAGTAGAAACACCGCTCTGACTGACTGGAGTAGAGAAACACCGCTCTGACTGACTGGAGTAGAGAAACACCGCTCTGACTGACTGACTGGAGTAGAGAAACACAGCGCTGACTGACTGACTGGAGTAGAGAAACACCGCTCTGACTGACTGACGGGACTAGAGAAACACCGCTCTGACTGACTGACTGGAGTAGAGAAACACCGCTCTGACTGACTGGAGTAGAGAAACACCGCTCTGACTGACTGACTGGAGTAGAGAAACACCGCTCTGACTGACTGACTGGAGTAGAGAAACACCGCTCTGACTGACTGACTGGAGTAGAGAAACACCGCTCTGACTGACTGGAGTAGAGAAACACCACTCTGACTGACTGACTGGAGTAGAGAAACACCGCTCTGACTGACTGGAGTAGAGAAACACCGCTCTGACTGACTGACTGGAGTAGAGAAACACCGCTCTGACTGACTGACTGGAGTAGAGAAACACCGCTCTGACTGACTGAGAGTAGAGAAACACCGCTCTGACTGACTGGAGTAGAGAAACACCGCTCTGACTGACTGACTGGAGTAGAGAAACACCGCTCTGACTGACTGACTGGAGTAGAGAAACACCGCTCTGCCTGACTGACTGGAGTAGAGAAACACCGCTCTGACTGACTGGAGTAGAGAAACACCACTCTGACTGACTGACTGGAGTAGAGAAACACCAGCTCTGACTGACTGACTGGAGTAGAGAAACACCGCTCTGACTGACTGATGAGTAGAGAAAACACCGCTCTGACTGACTGGAGTAGAGAAACACCGCTCTGACTGACTGACTGGAGTGAGAAACACCGCTCTGACTGACTGAGGAGTAGAGAAACACCGCTCTGACTGACTGGAGTAGAGAAACACCACTCTGACTGACTGACTGGAGTAGAAACACCGCTCTGACTGACTGGAGTAGAGAAACACCGCTCTGACTGACTGACTGGAGTAGAGAAACACCGCTCTGACTGACTGACTGGAGTAGAGAAACACCGCTCTGACTGACTGACTGGAGTAGAGAAACACCGCTCTGACTGACTGACTGGAGTAGAGAAACACCGCTCTGACTGACTGACTGGAGTAGAGAAACACCGCTCTGACTGACTGACTGGAGTAGAGAAACACCGCTCTGACTGACTGGAGTAGAGAAACACCGCTCTGACTGACTGACTGGAGTAGAGAAACACCGCTCTGACTGACTGACTGGAGTAGAGAAACACCAGCTGCTGACTGACTGGAGTAAGAAACACCGCTCTGACTGACTGGAGTAGAGAAACACCGCTCTGACTGACTGACGGTAGAGAAACACCGCTCTGACTGACTGGAGTAGAGAAACACCGCTCTGACTGACTGGAGTAGAGAAACACCGCTCTGACTGACTGACTGGAGTGAGAAACACCGCTCTGACTGACTGACTGGAGTAGAGAAACACCGCTCTGACTGACTGGAGTAGAGAAACACCACTCTGACTGACTGACTGCTGGAGTAGAGAAACACCGCTCTGACTGACTGGAGTAGAGAAACACCGCTCTGACTGACTGACTGGAGTAGAGAAACACCGCTCTGACTGACTGGAGTAGAGAAACACCGCTCTGACTGACTGACTGGAGTAAACACCGCTCTGACTGACTGGAGTAGAAAACACCGCTCTGACTGACTGTGGAGTAGAAAACACCGCTCTGACTGACTGACTGGAGTAGAGAAACACCGCTCTGACTGACTGACTGGAGTAGAGAAACACCGCTCTGACTGACTGACTGGAGTAGAGAAACACCGCTCTGACTGACTGAGAGTAGAGAAACACCGCTCTGACTGACTGACTGGAGTAGAGAAACACCGCTCTGACTGACTGGAGTAGAGAAACACCGCTCTGACTGACTGACTGAGTAGAGAAACACCGCTCTGACTGACTGACTGGAGTAGAGAAACACCGCTCTGACTGACTGACTGGAGTGAGAAACACCACTCTGACTGACTGACTGGACTAGAGAAACACCGCTCTGACTGACTGCTGGAGTAGAGAAACACCGCTCTGACTGACTGACTGGAGTAAGAAAACACCGCTCTGACTGACTGGAGTAGAGAAACACCGCTCTGACTGACTGACTGGAGTAGAGAAACACCGCTCTGACTGACTGACTGGAGTAGAGAAACACCGCTCTGACTGACTGGAGTAGAAAACACCGCTCTGACTGACTGGAGTAGAGAAACACCGCTCTGACTGACTGACTGGAGTAGAGAAACACCGCTCTGACTGACTGGAGTAGAGAAACACCGCTCTGACTGACTGACTGGAGTAGAGAAACACCGCTCTGACTGACTGACTGGAGTAGAGAAACACCGCTCTGACTGACTGACTGGAGTAGAGAAACACCGCTCTGACTGACTGGAGTAGAGAAACACCGCTCTGACTGACTGGAGTAGAAACACCGCTCTGACTGACTGACTGGAGTAGAGAAACACCGCTCTGACTGACTGGAGTGAAAACACCGCTCTGACTGACTGACTGGAGTAGAGAAACACCGCTCTGACTGACTGACTGGAGTAGAGAAACACCGCTCTGACTGACTGACTGGAGTAGAGAAACACCGCTCTGACTGACTGACTGGAGTAGGAAACACCGCTCTGACTGACTGACTGGAGTAGAGAAACACCACTCTGACTGACTGGAGTAGAGAAACACCGCTCTGACTGACTGGAGTAAGAAACACCGCTCTGACTGACTGACTGGAGTAGAGAAACACCGCTCTGACTGACTGGAGTAGAGAAACACCGCTCTGACTGACGACCGCTGGAGTAGAAAACACCGCTCTGACTGACTGCGGAGTAGAGAAACACCACTCTGACTGACTGACTGGAGTAGGAAACACCGCTCTGACTGACTGGAGTAGAGAAACACCACTCTGACTGACTGAGAGTAGAGAAACACCGCTCTGACTGACTGACTGGAGTAGAGAAACACCGCTCTGACTGACTGACGAGTAGAGAAACACCGCTCTGACTGACTGACTGAGTAGAGAAACACCGCTCTGACTGACTGACTGGAGTAGAGAAACACCGCTCTGACTGACTGGAGTAAGAGAAACACCGCTCTGACTGACTGACTGGAGTAGAGAAACACCGCTCTGACTGACTGACTGGAGTAGAGAAACACCGCTCTGACTGACTGACTGGAGTAGAGAAACACCGCTCTGACTGACTGCTGGAGTAGAGAAACACCGCTCTGACTGACTGACTGGAGTAGAGAAACACCGCTCTGACTGACTGACTGGAGTAGAGAAACACCGCTCTGACTCACTGGAGTAGAGAAACACCACACTGACTGACTGACTGGAGTAGAGAAACACCGCTCTGTCTCACTGACTGGAGTAGAGAAACACCACTCTGACTGACTGACTGGAGTAGAGAAACACCGCTCTGACTGTCTGGAGTAGAGAAACACCACACTGACTGACTGGAGTAGAGAAACACAGCTCTGACTGACAGGAGTAGAGAAACACCGCTCTGACTGACTGGAGTAGAGAAACACAGCTCTGACTGACTGACTGGAGTAGAGAAACACCGCTCTGACTGACTGACTGGAGTAGAGAAACACAGCTCTGACTGACTGACTGGAGTGGAGAAACACCACTCTGACTGACTGACTGACTGGACTAGAGAAACACAGCTCTGAATGACTGGAGTAGAGCAACACCACTCTGACTGACTGACTGGAGTAGAGAAACACAGCTCTGACTGACTGGAGTAGAGAAACACCACTCTGACTGACTGACTGGAGTAGAGAAACACCGCTCTGACTGACTGACTGGAGTACAGAAACACAGCTCTGACTGACTGGAGTAGAGAAACACCACTCTGACTGACTGACTGGAGTAGAGAAACACCGCTCTGACTGACTGACTGGAGTAGAGAAACACCACTCTGACTGACTGACTGGAGTAGAGAAACACCGCTCTGACTGTCTGGGTTAGAGAAACACCACACTGACTGACTAGGAGTAGAGAAACACCGCTCTGACTGACTGGAGTAGAGAAACACCGCTCTGACTGACTGGAGTAGAGAAACACAGCTCTGACTGACTGGAGTAGAGAAACACCGCTCTACTGACTGACTGGAGTAGAGAAACACAGCGCTGACTGACTGACTGGAGTAGAGAAACACCGCTCTGACTGACTGACTGACTGGACTAGAGAAACACCGCTCTGACTGACTGGAGTAGAGAAACACCACTCTGACTGACTGACTGGAGTAGAGAAACACAGCTCTGACTGACTGGAGTAGAGAAACACCGCTCTGACTGACTGACTGGAGTAGAGAAACACCGCTCTGACTGACTGACTGGAGTAGAGAAACACCGCTCTGACTGACTGGAGTAGAGAAACACCGCTCTGACTGACTGGAGTAGAGAAACACAGCTCTGACTGACTGACTGGAAACACCGCTCTGACTGACTGAGAGTAGAGAAACACCGCTCTGACTGACTGACTGGAGTAGAGAAACACCGCTCTGACTGACTGACTGGAGTAGAAAACACCGCTCTGACTGACTGACTGGAGTAGAAAACACAGCTCTGACTGACTGACTGGAGTAGAGAAACACCACTCTGACTGACTGGAGTAGAGAAACACTGCTCTGACGGACTGGAGTAGAGAAACACCACTCTGACTGACTGACTGGAGTAGAGAAACACAGCTCTGACTGACTGGAGTAGAGAAACACCGCTCTGACTGACTGACTGGAGTAGAGAAACACAGCTCTGACTGACTGACTGGAGTAGAGAAACACCGCTCTGACTGACTGATTGGAGTAGAGAAACACAGCTCTGACTGACTGACTGGAGTAGAGAAACAGTGCTCTGACTGACTGGAGTAGAGAAACACCGCTCTGACTGACTGACTGGAGTAGAGAAACACGCTCTGACTGACTGAAGTAGAGAAACACCGCTCTGACTGACTGGAGTAGAGAAACACCGCTCTGACTGACTGGAGTAGAGAAACACAGCTCTGACTGACTGACTGGAGTAGAGAAACACCGCTCTGACTGAGTGGAGTAGAGAAACACCACTCTGACTGACTGACTGGAGTAGAGAAACACCGCTCTGACTGACTGGAGTAGAGAAACACCACTCTGACTGACTGACTGGAGTAGAGAAACACCGCTCTGACTCACTGACTGGAGTAGAGAAACACCGCTCTGACTGACTGACTGGAGTAGAGAAACACCACTCTGACTGACTGGAGTAGAGAAACACCACACTGACTGACTGGAGTAGAGAAACACCACACTGACTGACTGGAGTAGAAAACACCGCTCTGACTGACTGGAGTAGAGAAACACCGCTCTGACTGACTGACTGGAGTAGAGAAACACCGCTCTGACTGACTGGAGTAGAGAAACACTGCTCTGACTGACTGGAGTAGAGAAACACCGCTCTGACTGCCTGACTGGAGTAGAGAAACACCGCTCTGACTGACTGGAGTAGAGAAACACCACACTGACTGACTAGGTAGAGAAACACCACTCTGACTGACTGGAGTAGAGAAAAACTGCTCTGACTGACTGGAGTAGAGAAACACCACTCTGACTGACTGACTGGAGTAGAGAAACACAGGTCTGACTGACTGGAGTAGAGAAACACTGCTCTGACTGACTGGAGTAGAGAAACACCGCTCTGACTGACTGACTGGAGTAGAAAACACCGGTCTGACTGACTGGAGTAGAGAAACACCGCTCTGACTGACTGGAGTAGAGAAACACCGCTCTGACTGACTGACTGCGAGTAGAAAACACCGCTCTGACTGACTCTGGAGTAGAGAAACACCGCTCTGACTGACTGATTGGAGTAGAGAAACACAGCTCTGACTGACTGACTGGAGTACAGAAACACAGCTCTGACTCACTGGAGTAGAGAAACACCACACTGACTGACTGACTGGAGTAGAGAAACACAGCTCTGTCTCACTGACTGGAGTAGAGAAACACCACTCTGACTGACTGACTGGAGTAGAGAAACACAGCTCTGACTGTCTGGAGTAGAGAAACACCACACTGACTGACTAGAGTAGAGAAACACAACTCTGACTGACTGGAGTAGAGAAACACAGCTCTGACTGACTGGAGTAGAGAAACACCACTCTGACTGACTGACTGGAGTAGAGAAACACCACTCTGACTGACTGACTGGAGTAGAGAAACACAGGTCTGACTGACTGACTGGAGTGGTGAAACACCACTCTGACTGACTGACTGACTGGACTAGAGAAACACAGCTCTGAATGACTGGAGTAGAGAAACACCACTCTGACTGACTGACTGGAGTAGAGAAACACAGCTCTGACTGACTGGAGTAGAGAAACACCACTCTGACTGACTGACTGGAGTAGAGAAACACCGCTCTGACTGACTGACTGGAGTACAGAAACACAGCTCTGACTCACTGGAGTAGAGAAACACCACACTGACTGACTGACTGGAGTAGAGAAACACAGCTCTGTCTCACTGACTGGAGTAGAGAAACACCACTCTGACTGACTGACTGGAGTAGAGAAACACCGCTCTGACTGTCTGGATTAGAGAAACACCACACTGACTGACTAGAGTAGAGAAACACAACTCTGACTGACTGGAGTAGAGAAACACTGCTCTGACTGACTGGAGTAGAGAAACACCACTCTGACTGACTGACTGGAGTAGAGAAACACAGGTCTGACTGACTGACTGGAGTGGAGAAACACCACTCTGACTGACTGACTGACTGGACTAGAGAAACACAGCTCTGAATGACTGGAGTAGAGAAACACCACTCTGACTGACTGACTGGAGTAGAGAAACACAGCTCTGACTGACTGGAGTAGAGAAACACCACTCTGACTGACTGACTGGAGTAGAGAAACACCGCTCTGACTGACTGACTGGAGTAGAGAAACACCGCTCTGACTGACTGGAGTAGAGAAACACTGCTCTGACTGACTGGAGTAGAGAAACACCACTCTGACTGACTGACTGACTGGAGTAGAGAAACACAGCTCTGACTGACTGGAGTAGAGAAACACCGCTCTGACTGACTGACTGGAGTAGAGAAACACAGCTCTGACTGACTGACTGGAGTAGAGAAACACAGCTCTGACTGACTGACTGGAGTAGAGAAACACCACTCTGACTGACTGGAGTAGAGAAACACTGCTCTGACGGACTGGAGTAGAGAAACACCACTCTGACTGACTGACTGGAGTAGAGAAACACAGCTCTGACTGACTGGAGTAGAGAAACACCGCTCTGACTGAGTGACTGGAGTAGAGAAACACAGCTCTGACTGACTGACTGGAGTAGAGAAACACCGCTCTGACTGACTGATTGGAGTAGAGAAACACAGCTCTGACTGACTGACTGGAGTAGAGAAACAGTGCTCTGACTGACTGGAGTAGAGAAACACCGCTCTGACTGACTGACTGGAGTAGAGAAACACGCTCTGACTGACTGAAGTAGAGAAACACCGCTCTGACTGACTGGAGTAGAGAAACACCGCTCTGACTGACTGGCGTAGAGAAACACAGCTCTGACTGACTGACTGGAGTAGAGAAACACAGCTCTGACTGAGTGGAGTAGAGAAACACCGCTCTGACTGACTGACTAGAGTAGAGAAAGACAGCTCTGACTGACTGGAGTACAGAAACACCACTCTGACTGACTGACTGGAGTAGAGAAACACAGCTCTGACTCACTGACTGGAGTAGAGAAACACCGCTCTGACTGACTGACTGAGTAGAGAAACACCGCTCTGACTGACTGGAGCAGAGAAACACCACACTGACTGACTAGAGTAGAGAAACACAACACTGACTGACTGGAGTAGAGAAACACAGCTCTGACTGACTGGAGTAGAGAAACACCGCTCTGACTGACTGACTGGAGTAGAGAAACACCACTCTGACTGACTGGAGTAGAGAAACACTGCTCTGACTGACTGGAGTAGAGAAACACCGCTCTGACTGCCTGACTGGAGTAGAGAAACACAGCTCTGACTGACTGGAGTAGAGAAACACCACACTGACTGACTAGAGTAGAGAAACACAACTCTGACTGACTGGAGTAGAGAAACACAGCTCTGACTGACTGGAGTAGAGAAACACCACTCTGACTGACTGACTGGAGTAGAGAAACACCACTCTGACTGACTGGAGTAGAGAAAAACTGCTCTGACTGACTGGAGTAGAGAAACACCACTCTGACTGACTGACTGGAGTAGAGAAACACAGGTCTGACTGACTGGAGTAGAGAAACACTGCTCTGACTGACTGACTGGAGTAGAGAAATACAGCTCTGACTGACTGGAGTAGAGAAACACCGCTCTGACTGACTGACTGGAGTAGAGAAACACCGCTCTGACTGACTGACTGGAGTAGAGAAACACCGCTCTGACTGACTGACTGGGTAGAGAAACACCGCTCTGACTGACTGACTGGAGTAGAGAAACACCGCTCTGACTGACTGGAGTAGAGAAACACCACTCTGACTGACTGGAGTAGAGAAACACCGCTCTGACTCACTGACTGGAGTAGAGAAACACCGCTCTGACTGACTGGAGTAGAGAAACACCACTCTGACTGACTGACTGGAGTAGAGAAACACCGCTCTGACTGACTGACTGGAGTAGAGAAACACCGCTCTGACTGACTGACTGGAGTAGAGAAACACCGCTCTGACTGACTGACTGGAGTAGAGAAACACCGCTCTGACTGACTGGAGTAGAGAAACACCACTCTGACTGACTGACTGGAGTGAGAAACACCGCTCTGACTGACTGGAGTAGAGAAACACCGCTCTGACTGACTGGAGTAGAAAACACCGCTCTGACTGACTGGAGTAGAGAAACACCACTCTGACTGACTGACTGGAGTAGAGAAACACCGCTCTGACTGACTGGAGTAGAGAAACACCGCTCTGACTGACTGACTGGAGTAAGAAACACAGCTCTGACTGACTGGAGTAGAGAAACACCGCTCTGACTGACTGACTGGACTAGAGAAACACCGCTCTGACTGACTGACTGGAGTAGAGAAACACAGCTCTGACTGACTGACTGGAGTAGAGAAACACCGCTCTGACTGACTGGAGTAGAGAAACACCGCTCTGACTGACTGGAGTAGAGAAACACCGCTCTGACTGACTGGAGTAGAGAAACACCGCTCTGACTGACTGGAGTAGAGAAACACAGCTCTGACTGACTGACTGGAGTAGAGAAACACCGCTCTGACTGACTGGAGTAGAGAAACACCGCTCTGACTGACTGGAGTAGAGAAACACAGCTCTGACTGACTGACTGGAGTAAAGAAACACAGCTCTGACTGACTGGAGTAGAGAAACACCGCTCTGACTGACTGGGTAGAAAACACCACTCTGACTGACTGAGAGTAGAGAAACACAGCTCTGACTGACTGGAGTAGAGAAACACCACTCTGACTGACTGACTGGAGTAGAGAAACACCGCTCTGACTGACTGGAGTAGAGAAACACTGCTCTGACTGACTGGAGTAGAGAAACACCACTCTGACTGACTGACTGGAGTAGAGAAACACCGCTCTGACTGACTGGAGTAGAGAAACACTGCTCTGACTGACTGGAGTAGAGAAACACCACTCTGACTGACTGACTGACTGGAGTAGAGAAACACAGCTCTGACTGACTGGAGTAGAGAAACACCGCTCTGACTGACTGACTGGAGTAGAGAAACACCGCTCTGACTGACTGACTGGAGTAGAGAAACACAGCTCTGACTGACTGACTGGAGTAGAGAAACACAGCTCTGACTGACTGACTGGAGTAGAGAAACACCACTCTGACTGACTGGAGTAGAGAAACACTGCTCTGACGGACTGGAGTAGAGAAACACCACTCTGACTGACTGACTGGAGTAGAGAAACACAGCTCTGACTGACTGGAGTAGAGAAACACCGCTCTGACTGACTGACTGGAGTAGAGAAACACAGCTCTGACTGACTGACTGGAGTAGAGAAACACCGCTCTGACTGACTGATTGGAGTAGAGAAACACCGCTCTGACTGACTGACTGGAGTAGAGAAACAGCGCTCTGACTGACTGGAGTAGAGAAACACCGCTCTGACTGACTGACTGGAGTAGAGAAACACGCTCTGACTGACTGAAGTAGAGAAACACCGCTCTGACTGACTGGAGTAGAGAAACACCGCTCTGACTGACTGGAGTAGAGAAACACAGCTCTGACTGACTGACTGGAGTAGAGAAACACAGTTCTGACTGAGTGGAGTAGAGAAACACCGCTCTGACTGACTGACTAGAGTAGAGAAAGACAGCTCTGACTGACTGGAGTACAGAAACACCACTCTGACTGACTGACTGGAGTAGAGAAACACAGCTCTGACTGACTGGAGCAGAGAAACACCACACTGACTGACTAGAGTAGAGAAACACCACTACTGACTGACTGGAGTAGAGAAACACAGCTCTGACTGACTGGAGTAGAGAAACACCGCTCTGACTGACTGACTGGAGTAGAGAAACACCACTCTGACTGACTGGAGTAGAGAAACACTGCTCTGACTGACTGGAGTAGAGAAACACCGCTCTGACTGACTGACTGGAGTAGAGAAACACAGCTCTGACTGACTGGAGTAGAGAAACACCACACTGACTGACTAGAGTAGAGAAACACAGCTCTGACTGACTGGAGTAGAGAAACACAGCTCTGACTGACTGGAGTAGAGAAACACCACTCTGACTGACTGACTGGAGTAGAGAAACACCACTCTGACTGACTGGAGTAGAGAAAAACTGCTCTGACTGACTGGAGTAGAGAAACACCACTCTGACTGACTGACTGGAGTAGAGAAACACAGGTCTGACTGACTGACTGGAGTGGAGAAACACCACTCTGACTGACTGACTGGACTAGAGAAACACAGCTCTGAATGACTGGAGTAGAGAAACACCACTCTGACTGACTGACTGGAGTAGAGATACACAGCTCTGACTGACTGGAGTTGAGAAACACCACTCTGACTGACTGACTGGAGTAGAGAAACACCGCTCGGACTGACTGACTGGAGTAGAGAATCACCGCTCTGACTGACTGGAGTAGAGAAACACCACTCTGACTGACTGACTGACTGGAGTAGAGAAATACAGCTCTGACTGACTGGAGTAGAGAAACACCGCTCTGACTGACTGATTGGAGTAGAGAAACACAGCTCTGACTGACTGACTGGAGTACAGAAACACAGCTCTGACTCACTGGAGTAGAGAAAC
The DNA here is from genome assembly GCF_905237065.1 of Salmo salar. NCBI lineage: Eukaryota > Metazoa > Chordata > Actinopteri > Salmoniformes > Salmonidae > Salmo > Salmo salar. The sequence continues at coordinate 44,838,181 of NC_059452.1, forward strand.
ACCACACTGACTGACTGACTGGAGTAGAGAAACACAGCTCTGTCTCACTGACTGGAGTAGAGAAACACCACTCTGACTGACTGACTGGAGTAGAGAAACACAGCTCTGACTGTCTGGAGTAGAGAAACACCACACTGACTGACTAGAGTAGAGAAACACAACTCTGACTGACTGGAGTAGAGAAACACAGCTCTGACTGACTGGAGTAGAGAAACACCACTCTGACTGACTGACTGGAGTAGAGAAACACCACTCTGACTGACTGACTGGAGTAGAGAAACACAGGTCTGACTGACTGACTGGAGTGGAGAAACACCACTCTGACTGACTGACTGACTGGACTAGAGAAACACAGCTCTGAATGACTGGAGTAGAGAAACACCACTCTGACTGACTGACTGGAGTAGAGAAACACAGCTCTGACTGACTGGAGTAGAGAAACACCACTCTGACTGACTGACTGGAGTAGAGAAACACCGCTCTGACTGACTGACTGGAGTACAGAAACACAGCTCTGACTCACTGGAGTAGAGAAACACCACACTGACTGACTGACTGGAGTAGAGAAACACAGCTCTGTCTCACTGACTGGAGTAGAGAAACACCACTCTGACTGACTGACTGACTGGAGTAGAGAAATACAGCTCTGACTGACTGGAGTAGAGAAACACCGCTCTGACTGACTGACTGGAGTAGAGAAACACCGCTCTGACTGACTGACTGGAGTAGAGAAACACAGCTCTGACTGACTGACTGGAGTAGAGAAACACAGCTCTGACTGACTGACTGGAGTAGAGAAACACCACTCTGACTGACTGGAGTAGAGAAACACTGCTCTGACGGACTGGAGTAGAGAAACACCACTCTGACTGACTGACTGGAGTAGAGAAACACAGCTCTGACTGACTGGAGTAGAGAAACACCGCTCTGACTGACTGACTGGAGTAGAAAACACAGCTCTGACTGACTGACTGGAGTAGAGAAACACCGCTCTGACTGACTGATTGGAGTAGAGAAACACAGCTCTGACTGACTGACTGGAGTAGAGAAACAGTGCTCTGACTGACTGGAGTAGAGAAACACCGCTCTGACTGACTGACTGGAGTAGAGAAACACGCTCTGACTGACTGAAGTAGAGAAACACCGCTCTGACTGACTGGAGTAGAGAAACACCGCTCTGACTGACTGGAGTAGAGAAACACAGCTCTGACTGACTGACTGGAGTAGAGAAACACAGCTCTGACTGAGTGGAGTAGAGAAACACCGCTCTGACTGACTGACTAGAGTAGAGAAAGACAGCTCTGACTGACTGGAGTACAGAAACACCACTCTGACTGACTGACTGGAGTAGAGAAACACAGGTCTGACTGACTGACTGGAGTAGAGAAACACCACTCTGACTGACTGACTGGAGTAGAGAAACACCGCTCTGACTGACTGGAGCAGAGAAACACCACACTGACTGACTAGAGTAGAGAAACACAACACTGACTGACTGGAGTAGAGAAACACAGCTCTGACTGACTGGAGTAGAGAAACACCGCTCTGACTGACTGACTGGAGTAGAGAAACACCGCTCTGACTGACTGGAGTAGAGAAACACTGCTCTGACTGACTGGAGTAGAGAAACACCGCTCTGACTGACTGACTGGAGTAGAGAAACACCGCTCTGACTGACTGGAGTAGGAAACACCACACTGACTGACTAGGTAGAGAAACACCGCTCTGACTGACTGGAGTAGAGAAACACCGCTCTGACTGACTGGAGTAGAGAAACACCACTCTGACTGACTGACTGGAGTAGAGAAACACCACTCTGACTGACTGGAGTAGAAAAACTGCTCTGACTGACTGGAGTAGAGAAACACCGCTCTGACTGACTGACTGGAGTAGAGAAACACCGCTCTGACTGACTGACTGGAGTGGAGAAACACCACTCTGACTGACTGACTGGACTAGAGAAACACCGCTCTGACTGACTGGAGTAGAGAAACACCGCTCTGACTGACTGACTGGAGTAGAGATACACCGCTCTGACTGACTGGAGTAGAGAAACACCACTCTGACTGACTGACTGGAGTAGAGAAACACCGCTCGGCTGACTGACTGGAGTAGAGAATCACCGCTCTGACTGACTGGAGTAGAAAACACCGCTCTGACTGACTGGAGTAGAGAAACACCGCTCTGACTGACTGACTGGAGTAGAGAAATACCGCTCTGACTGACTGGAGTAGAGAAACACCGCTCTGACTGACTGATTGGAGTAGAAAACACAGCTCTGACTGACTGACTGGAGTACGGAAACACCGCTCTGACTCACTGGAGTAGAGAAACACCACACTGACTGACTGACTGGAGTAGAAAAACACAGCTCTGTCTCACTGACTGGAGTAGAGAAACACCACTCTGACTGACTGACTGGAGTAGAGAAACACAGCTCTGACTGTCTGGAGTAGAGAAACACCACACTGACTGACTAGAGTAGAGAAACACAACTCTGACTGACTGGTCTGACTGGAGTAGAGAAACACCACTCTGACTGACTGACTGGAGTAGAGAAACACCACTCTGACTGACTGACTGGAGTAGAGAAACACAGGTCTGACTGACTGACTGGAGTGGAGAAACACCACTCTGACTGACTGACTGACTGGACTAGAGAAACACAGCTCTGAATGACTGGAGTAGAGAAACACCACTCTGACTGACTGACTGGAGTAGAGAAACACAGCTCTGACTGACTGGAGTAGAGAAACACCACTCTGACTGACTGACTGGAGTAGAGAAACACCGCTCTGACTGACTGACTGGAGTACAGAAACACAGCTCTGACTCACTGGAGTAGAGAAACACCACACTGACTGACTGACTGGAGTAGAGAAACACAGCTCTGTCTCACTGACTGGAGTAGAGAAACACCACTCTGACTGACTGACTGGAGTAGAGAAACACAGCTCTGACTGTCTGGATTAGAGAAACACCACACTGACTGACTAGAGTAGAGAAACACAACTCTGACTGACTGGAGTAGAGAAACACAGCTCTGACTGACTGGAGTAGAGAAACACTGCTCTGACTGACTGGAGTAGAGAAACACCACTCTGACTGACTGACTGGAGTAGAGAAACACAGGTCTGACTGACTGACTGGAGTGGAGAAACACCACTCTGACTGACTGACTGACTGGACTAGAGAAACACAGCTCTGAATGACTGGAGTAGAGAAACACCACTCTGACTGACTGACTGGAGTAGAGAAACACAGCTCTGACTGACTGGAGTAGAGAAACACCACTCTGACTGACTGACTGGAGTAGAGAAACACCGCTCTGACTGACTGACTGGAGTAGAGAAACACCGCTCTGACTGACTGGAGTAGAGAAACACTGCTCTGACTGACTGGAGTAGAGAAACACCACTCTGACTGACTGACTGACTGGAGTAGAGAAACACAGCTCTGACTGACTGGAGTAGAGAAACACCGCTCTGACTGACTGACTGGAGTAGAGAAACACCGCTCTGACTGACTGACTGGAGTAGAAAACACCGCTCTGACTGACTGACTGGAGTAGAGAAACACCACTCTGACTGACTGGAGTAGAGAAACACTGCTCTGACGGACTGGAGTAGAGAAACACCACTCTGACTGACTGACTGGAGTAGAAACACCGCTCTGACTGACTGGAGTAGAGAAACACCGCTCTGACTGAGTGACTGGAGTAGAGAAACACAGCTCTGACTGACTGACTGGAGTAGAGAAACACCGCTCTGACTGACTGATTGGGTAAAACACAGCTCTGACTGACTGACTGGAGTAGAGAAACAGTGCTCTGACTGACTGGAGTAGAGAAACACCGCTCTGACTGACTGACTGGAGTAGAGAAACACGCTCTGACTGACTGAAGTAGAGAAACACCGCTCTGACTGACTGGAGTAGAGAAACACCGCTCTGACTGACTGGAGTAGAGAAACACCGCTCTGACTGACTGACTGGAGTAGAGAAACACCGCTCTGACTGAGTGGAGTGAGAAACACCGCTCTGACTGACTGACTAGAGTAGAAAGACAGCTCTGACTGACTGGAGTACAGAAACACCACTCTGACTGACTGACTGGAGTAGAGAAACACCGCTCTGACTGACTGAAGTAAGAAACACCGCTCTGACTGACTGGAGTAGAGAAACACCGCTCTGACTGACTGGAGTAGAGAAACACCGCTCTGACTGACTGACTGGAGTGAGAAACACCGCTCTGACTGACTGACTGGAGTAGAGAAAGACCGCTCTGACTGACTGGAGTACAAAACACCACTCTGACTGACTGACTGGAGTAGAGAAACACCGCTCTGACTGACTGACTGGAGTAGAGAAACACCACTCTGACTGACTGACTGGAGTAGAGAAACACAGCTCTGACTGACTGGAGTAGAGAAACACCGCTCTGACTGACTGACTGGAGTAGAGAAACACCACTCTGACTGACTGGAGTAGAGAAACACTGCTCTGACTGACTGGAGTAGAGAAACACCGCTCTGACTGACTGACTGGAGTAGAGAAACACAGCTCTGACTGACTGGAGTAGAGAAACACCACACTGACTGACTAGAGTAGAGAAACACAGCTCTGACTGACTGGAGTAGAGAAACACAGCTCTGACTGACTGGAGTAGAGAAACACCACTCTGACTGACTGACTGGAGTAGAGAAACACCGCTCTGACTGACTGGAGTAGAGAAACACCGCTCTGACTGACTGGAGTAGAGAAACACCGCTCTGACTGACTGACTGGAGTAGAGAAACACCGGTCTGACTGACTGACTGGAGTAGAGAAACACCACTCTGACTGACTGACTGGACTAGAGAAACACAGCTCTGAATGACTGGAGTAGAGAAACACCACTCTGACTGACTGACTGGAGTAGAGATACACAGCTCTGACTGACTGGAGTTGAGAAACACCACTCTGACTGACTGACTGGAGTAGAGAAACACCGCTCGGACTGACTGACTGGAGTAGAGAATCACCGCTCTGACTGACTGGAGTAGAGAAACACTGCTCTGACTGACTGGAGTAGAGAAACACCACTCTGACTGACTGACTGACTGGAGTAGAGAAACACAGCTCTGACTGACTGGAGTAGAGAAACACCGCTCTGACTGACTGACTGGAGTAGAGAAACACCGCTCTGACTGACTGACTGGAGTAGAGAAACACAGCTCTGACTGACTAACTGGAGTAGAGAAACACAGCTCTGACTGACTGACTGGAGTAGAGAAACACCACTCTGACTGACTGGAGTAGAGAAACACTGCTCTGACTGACTGGAGTAGAGAAACACCACTCTGACTGACTGACTGGAGTAGAAAACACCGCTCTGACTGACTGGAGTAGAAAACACCGCTCTGACTGACTGACTGGAGTAGAAACACCGCTCTGACTGACTGACTGGAGTAGAGAAACACCGCTCTGACTGACTGATTGGAGTAGAAAACACAGCTCTGACTGACTGACTGGAGTAGAGAAACACCGCTCTGACTGACTGACTGGAGTAGAGAAACACCGCTCTGACTGACTGACTGGAGTAGAGAAACACCGCTCTGACTGACTGACTGGAGTAGAGAAACACCGCTCTGACTGACTGGAGTAGAAAACACTGCTCTGACTGACTGGAGTAGAGAAACACCACTCTGACTGACTGACTGGAGTAGAAAACACAGCTCTGACTGACTGGAGTAGAGAAACACCGCTCTGACTGACTGACTGGAGTAGAAAACACCGCTCTGACTGACTGACTGGAGTAGAAACACCGCTCTGACTGACTGATTGGAGTAGAGAAACACAGCTCTGACTGACTGACTGGAGTAGAGAAACAGTGCTCTGACTGACTGGAGTAGAGAAACACCGCTCTGACTGACTGACTGGAGTAGAGAAACACGCTCTGACTGACTGGAGTAGAGAAACACCGCTCTGACTGACTGGAGTAGAAACACCGCTCTGACTGACTGGAGTAGAGAAACACAGCTCTGACTGACTGACTGGAGTAGAAAACACAGCTCTGACTGACTGGAGTAGAGAAAACACCACTCTGACTGACTGACTGGAGTAGAGAAAGACAGCTCTGACTGACTGGAGTAGAGAAACACCACTCTGACTGACTGACTGAAGTAGAGAAACACCGCTCTGACTGACTGACTGGGTAGAGAAACACCACTCTGACTGACTGACTGGAGTAGAGAAACACAGCTCTGACTGACTGGAGTAGAGAAACACCACTCTGACTGACTGGTAAACACCTGACTGGAGTAAAACACGCTCTGACTGACTGGAGTAGAGAAACACCGCTCTGACTGACTGACTGGAGTAAACACCACTCTGACTGACTGGAGTAGAGAAACACTGCTCTGACTGACTGGAGTAGAGAAACACCGCTCTGACTGACTGACTGGAGTAGAGAAACACAGCTCTGACTGACTGGAGTAGAGAAACTCCACACTGACTGACTGGAGTAGAGAAACACAGCTCTGACTGACTGGAGTAGAGAAACACCGCTCTGACTGACTGGAGTAGAGATACACCGCTCTGACTGACTGACTGGAGTAGAGAAACACCGCTCTGACTGACTGGAGTAGAGAAACACTGCTCTGACTGACTGGAGTAGAGAAACACCGCTCTGACTGACTGACTGGAGTAGAGAAACACCGGTCTGACTGACTGACTGGAGTGGAGAAACACCACTCTGACTGACTGACTGGACTAGAGAAACACCGCTCTGAATGACTGGAGTAGAGAAACACCACTCTGACTGACTGACTGGAGTAGAGAAACACCACTCTGACTGACTGGGAGTAGAAAACACCGCTCTGACTGACTGACTGGAGTAGAAAACACCGCTCTGACTGACTGGAGTAGAAACACCGCTCTGACTGACTGGGTAGAGAAACACCGCTCTGACTGACTGACTGGAGTAGAAACACCGCTCTGACTGACTGGAGTAGAGAAACACCGCTCTGACTGACTGACTGGAGTAGAGAAACACCGCTCTGACTGACTGACTGGAGTAAGAAACACCAGCTCTGACTGACTGACTGGAGTAGAGAAACACCGCTCTGACTGACTGCGGAGTAGAGAAACACCACTCTGACTGACTGGAGTAGAGAAACACTGCTCTGACTGACTGGAGTAGAGAAACACCACTCTGACTGACTGACTGGAGTAGAGAAACACCGCTCTGACTGACTGGAGTAGAGAAACACCGCTCTGACTGACTGACTGGAGTAGAGAAACACCGCTCTGACTGACTGACTGGAGTAGAGAAACACCGCTCTGACTGACTGATTGGAGTAGAAAACACAGCTCTGACTGACTGACTGGAGTAGAAAACACCGCTCTGACTGACTGGAGTAGAGAAACACCGCTCTGACTGACTGGAGTAGAGAAACACCGCTCTGACTGACTGGAGTAGAAACACCGCTCTGACTGACTGACTGGAGTAGGAAACACCGCTCTGACTGAGTGGAGTAAGAAACACCGCTCTGACTGACTGACTGGAGTAAGAAACACAGCTCTGACTGACTGGAGTAGAGAAACACCGCTCTGACTGACTGACTGGAGTAGAGAAACACCGCTCTGACTCGACTGGAGTAGAGAAACACCGCTCTGACTGACTGGAGTAGAGAAACACCGCTCTGACTGACTGGAGTAGAGAAACACCGCTCTGACTGACTGACTGACTGGAGTAGAAACACCGCTCTGACTGACTGGAGTAGAGAAACACCGCTCTGACTGACTGACTGGAGTGAAACACCGCTCTGACTGACTGCTGGAGTAGAAAACACCGCTCTGACTGACTGACTGGAGTAGAGAAACACCGCTCTGACTGACTGACTGGAGTAGAGAAACACCACTCTGACTGACTGACTGGAGTAGAGAAACACCGCTCTGACTGACTGGAGTGAGAAACACCGCTCTGACCGACTGGAGTAGAAACACCGCTCTGACTGACTGGAGTAAGAAACACCGCTCTGACTGACTGACTGGAGTAGAGAAACACCGCTCTGACTGACTGGAGTAGAAAGCACCGCTCTGACTGACTGACTGAGTAGAGAAACACCGCTCTGACTGACTGGAGTAGAGAAACACCACTCTGACTGACTGACTGGAGTAGAGAAACACCGCTCTGACTCACTGACTGGAGTAGAGAAACACCGCTCTGACTGACTGACTGGAGTAAGAAACACCGCTCTGACTGACTGGAGTAGAGAAACACCACACTGACTGACTGGAGTAGAAAACACCACTCTGACTGACTGGAGTAGAGAAACACCGCTCTGACTGACTGGAGTAGAGAAACACCGCTCTGACTGACTGACTGGAGTAGAAAACACCGCTCTGACTGACTGGAGTGAGAAACACCACACTGACTGACTGGAGTAAAACACCGCTCTGACTGACTGGAGTAGAGAAACACCGCTCTGACTGACTGGAGTAGAGAAACACCGCTCTGACTGACTGACTGGAGTAGAGAAACACCACTCTGACTGACTGGAGTAGAGAAACACCACTCTGACTGACTGGAGTAGAAAACACCGCTCTGACTGACTGTGGAGTAGAGAAACACAGCTCTGACTGACTGACTGGAGTAGAGAAACACCGCTCTGACTGACTGACTGGAGTAGAGAAACACTGCTCTGACTGACTGGAGTAGAAAACACCACTCTGACTCACTGACTGGAGTAGAGAAACACCGCTCTGACTGACTGACTGGAGTAGAGAAACACCACTCTGACTGACTGGAGTAGAGAAACACTGCTCTGACTGACTGGAGTAGAAAACACCGCTCTGACTGACTGACTGGAGTAGAAAACACCGCTCTGACTGACTGGGTAAAAACACCGCTCTGACTGACTGGAGTAGAAACACCACTCTGACTGACTGACTGGAGTAGAAACACCGCTCTGACTGACTGGAGTAGAGAAACACCACTCTGACTGACTGACTGGAGTAGAGAAACACCGCTCTGACTGACTGGAGTAGAGAAACACCACTCTGACTGACTGCTGGAGTAGAAAACACCGCTCTGACTCACTGACTGGAGTAGAAAACACCACTCTGACTGACTGCTGGAGTAGAAAACACCGCTCTGACTGACTGGAGCAGAGAAACACCACTCTGACTGCTGACTGGAGTGGAGAAACACAGCTCTGACTGACTGGAGTAGAAAACACCGCTCTGACTGACTGACTGGAGTAGAGAAACACAGCTCTGACTGACTGGAGTAGAGAAACACCACTACTGACTGACTGGGAAACACCGCTCTGCTGACTGGAGTAGAGAAACACCGCTCTGACTGACTGGAGTAGAAAACACCGCTCTGACTGACTGACTGGAGTAGAAACACCGCTCTGACTGACTGGAGTAGAAAACACTGTCTGACTGACTGGAGTAGAGAAACACCGCTCTCACTGACTGACTGGATAGAAACACCGCTCTGACTGACTGACTGGAGTAGAAAACACCGCTCTGACTGACTGACTGGAGTAGAGAAACACTGCTCTGACTGACTGGAGTGAGAAACACCGCTCTGACTCACTGACTGGAGTAGAGAAACACCGCTCTGACTGACTGACTGGAGTGAAAACACCACTCTGACTGACTGGAGTAAAAACACTACTCTGACTGACTGGAGTAGAAACACAGCTCTGACTGGCTGGGAGTAGAGAAACACCACTCTGACTGACTGACTGGAGTAGAGAAACACCGCTCTGACTCCCTGACTGGAGTAAAAACACCACTCTGACTGACTGACTGGAGTAGAAACACCACTCTGACTGACTGGGTAAAAACACTGCTCTGACTGACTGGAGTAGAGAAACACCGCTCTGACTGACTGGAGTAGAAAACACCACTTACTGACTGACTGGAGTGAAACACCGCTCTGACTGACTGGAGTAGAAAACACCGCTCTGACTGACTGGAGTAGAGAAACACCGCTCTGACTGACTGACTGGGTAGAGAAACACCACTCTGACTGACTGACTGGAGTAGAGAAACACTGCTCTGACTGACTGGAGTAGAAACACCACTCTGACTGACTGACTGGAGTAAAACACCTCTGACTGACTGACTGGAGTGAAAACACCACTCTGACTGACTGACTGGAGTAGAGAACACCGCTCTGACTGACTGGGTAGAGAAACACCACTCTGACTGACTGACTGGAGTAGAAAACACCGCTCTGACTGACTGACTGGAGTAGAAACACCGCTCTGACTGACTGGAGTAGAGAAACACCACTCTGACTGACTGGAGTGAGAAACACCACTCTGACACTGACTGACTGGAGTAGAAACACAGCTCTGACTGACTGGAGTAGAGAAACACCGCTCTGACTGACTGACTGGAGTAGAGAAACACCGCTCTGACTGACTGACTGGAGTAGAAAACACCGCTCTGACTGACTGACTGGAGTAGAAACACCGCTCTGACTGACTGACTGGAGTAGAAAACACCCCTCTGACTGACTGCTGGAGTAAAACACCGCTCTGACTGACTGACTGGAGTGACACCGCTCTGACTGACTGGAGTAGAAAACACCCTCTGACTACTGATAGAAAACACCGCTCTGACTGACTGCTGGAGTAGAAACACCGCTCTGACTGACTGAGAGTAGAAACACCGCTCTGACTGACTGACTGGAGTGAACAACTCTCTGACTGGAGTAGAAAACACCACTCTGACTGACTGACTGGAGTAGAGAAACACAGCTCTGACTCACTGACTGGGTAGGAAACACCGCTCTGACTGACTGAGGAGTAGAGAACACCGCTCTGACTGACTGGACTAGAGAAACACCACTCTGACTGACTGTGAACACCGCTCTGACTGACTGGACTAGGAAACACAGCTCTGACTGACTGGAGTAGAGAAACACCACTCTGACTGACTGACTGGAGTAGAAAACACCAGCTCTGACTGACTGGAGTAGAGAAACACCACTCTGACTGACTGACTGGAGTAGAGAAACACCACTCTGACTGACTGGAGTAGAAAACACCGCTCTGACTGACTGGAGTAGAAAACACCGCTCTGACTGACTGACTGGAGTAACACCACTCTGACTGACTGACTGGAGTAGAGAAACACTGCTCTGACTGACTGGAGTAGAGAAACACCACTCTGACTCACTGACTGGAGTAGAGAAACACCGCTCTGACTGACACTGGGTAGAAAACACCGCTCTGACTGACTGACTGGAGTGAAAACACTGCTCTGACTGACTGGAGTAGAGAAACACCGCTCTGACTCACTGACTGGAGTAGAGAAACACCGCTCTGACTGACTGACTGGAGTAGGACCACTCTGACTGACTGGAGTGAAACACCGCTCTGACTGACTGGAGTAGACACACCTCTGACTGACTGACTGGAGTAGAAACACCGCCTGACTGACTGGAGTAGAGAAACACCACTCTGACTGACTGAGAGTAGAGAAACACCACTCTGACTGACTGACTGGAGTAGAGAAACACAGCTCTGACTGACTGGAGTAAAAACACCGCTCTGACTGACTGACTGAGTAGAGAAACACCGCTCTGACTGACTGGAGTAGAGAAACACCGCTCTGACTGACTGACTGGAGTAGAAACACCGCTCTGACTGACTGACTGGAGTGAGAAACACCGCTCTGACTGACTGACTGGAGTAGAGAAACACAGCTCTGACTGACTGGACTAGAGAAACACCGCCTGACTGACTGACTGGAGTAGAGAAACACCACTCTGACTGACTGGTAGAGAAACACAGCTCTGACTGACTGGAGTAGAAAACACCACTCTGACTGACTGACTGGAGTAGAAAACATAGCTCTGACTGACTGGTAGAAACACCACACTGACTGACTGAGTGAGAAACACCACTCTGACTGACTGGAGTAGAAAACACAGCTCTGACTGACTGGAGTAGAGAAACACCACTCTGACTGACTGACTGGAGTAGAGAAACACCACTCTGACTGACTGGAGTAGAGAAACACAGCTCTGACTGACTGGAGTAGAGAAACACCACTCTGACTGACTGACTGGAGTAGAGAAACACCGCTCTGACTGACTGACTGGAGTAGAAAACACCACTCTGACTGACTGACTGGAGTAGAGAAACACTGCTCTGACTGACTGGAGTAGAAAACACCACTCTGACTCACTGACTGGAGTAGAGAAACACCGCTCTGACTGACTGACTGGAGTAAAAACACCCTCTGACTCACTGGAGTAGAGAAACACCACTCTGACTGACTGGAGTAGAAACACCGCTCTGACTGACTGGGTAAAACACCGCTCTGACTCACTGACTGGAGTAAGAAACACCGCTCTGACTCCTGTGGAGTAGAGAAACACCACTCTGACTGACTGCTGGAGTAGAAAACACCACTCTGACTGACTGGAGTAGAGAAACACAGCTCTCACTGACTGGAGTAACACCCTCTACTGACTGGAGTCACCGCCGACTGACTGGAGTAAGAACACAGTCTGACTGACTGGAGTAGAGAAACACCGCTCTGACTGACTGGAGTAGAGAAACACCGCTCTGACTGACTGACTGGAGTAGAAAACCCGCTCTGACTGACTGGAGTAGAAAACACTGCTCTGACTGACTGGAGTAAGAAACACCACTCTGACTGACTGACTGGAGTAGAACACAGCTCTGACTGACTGACTGGAGTGAGAAACACCCTCTGACTGACTATGGACTAGAAAACATACTCTGACTGACTGGAGTAGAGAAACACCACTCTGACTGACTGACTGGAGTAAAAACACCGCTCTGACTGACTGACTGGAGTAAAACACCACTCTGACTGACTGACTGGAGAGGAACACCGCTCTGACTGACTGACTGGGTAGAACACCGCTCTGACTCACTGATGGAGTAGAAACACCGCTCTGACTGACTGACTGGAGTAGAAACACCACTCTGACTGACTGACTGGAGTAGAGAAACACCACTCTGACTGCTGGAGTAGAAACACAGCTCTCTGTGGAGTAGAAAACACCGCTCTGACTGACTGACTGAGTAAGAAACACCGCTCTGACTGACTGACTGGAGTAGAAAACACAGCTCTGACTGACTGACTGGAGTAAGAAACACCACTCTGACTGACTGACTGGAGTAGAAACCCGCTCTACTGACTGACTGGATGAAAACACTCTGACTGACTGCGGGTGAGAAACACAGCTCTGACTCACTGGAGTAGAAAACACCGCTCTGACTGACTGGTAGAAAACACAGCTCTGACTGACTGGAGTAGAAAACACCGCTCTGACTGACTGGAGTAGAAAACACCGCTCTGACTGACTGACTGGAGTAGAAAACACCGCTCTGACTGACTGGAGTAGAGAAACACCGCTCTGACTGACTGACTGGAGTAGAACACCGCTCTGACTGACTGGAGTAAAAACACCGCTCTGCTGACTGGAGTAGAGAAACACCGCTCTGACTGACTGGAGTAGAGAAACACCGCTCTGACTGACTGGAGTAGAGAAACACCGCTCTGACTGACTGACTGGAGTAGAAAACACCACTCTGCTGACTGGAGTAGAAACACCCTCTGACTGCGGTAGAAACACAGCTCTGACTGACTGACTGGAGTAACCACTGACTACTGACTGGAGTAGAAACACCACTCTGACTGACTGGGAGTAAACACCACTCTGACTGACTGGAGTAGAGAAACACAACTCTGACTGACTGGAGTAGAGAAACACCGCTCTGACTGACTGGAGTAGAGAAACACCGCTCTGACTACTGACTGGAGTAGAACACAACTCTGACTGACTGGAGTAGAACACCGCTCTGACTGACTGGAGTAGAGAAACACCGCTCTGACTGACTGGAGTAGAAAACACCGCTCTGACTGCGGAGTAGAGAAACACCACTCTGACTGACTGCTGGAGTAGAAACACAACTCTGCTGACGGGAGTGAAACACAGCTCTGACTGACTGGAGTAAAACACCACTCTGACTGACTGACTGGAGTAGAAAACACCACTCTGACTGACTGACTGGAGTGAGAAACACCGCTCTGCTGACTGACTGGAGTAACACCACTCTGACTGACGACTGGAGTAAACACCGGTCTGACTCTGGAGTAAACACCGCTCTGACTGTGGTAGAGAAACACCACTCTGACTGACTGACTGGAAAGAGAAATACAGCTCTGACTGACTGGAGTAGAGAAACACCGCTCTGACTGACTGACTGGAGTAGAAAACACCGCTCTGACTGACTGACTGGAGTAGAAACACCGCTCTGACTGACTGACTGGAGTAGAAACACAGCTCTGACTGACTTACTGGAGTAAACACCGCTCTGACTGACTGACTGGAGTAGAAAACACAGCTCTGACTGACTGACTGGGTACAGAAACACAGCTCTGACTCACTGGAGTAGAGAAACACCACCTACTGACTGTACTGACTGGAGTACAGAAACACCGCTCTGACTGACTGGAGTAGAAACACCACTCTGACTGACTGACTGGAGTAAACACAGCTCTGACTGACTGGAGTAGAGAAACACCACTCTGACTGACTGACTGGAGAGAAAACACCGCCGCTGTCTGGTGAAAACACACTCTGACTGACTGGAGTAGAAACACCACTCTGACTGACTGGCGGGTAGAAAACACCGCTCTGACTGACTGACTGGAGTGAGAAACACACTCTGACTGACTGACTGGAGTAGAGAACACCCTCTGACTGACTGGAGGAACACAGTCTGACTGACTGACTGGAGTAAAAACACCACTCTGACTGACTGACTGGCCAGAGAAACACAGCTCTGACTACTGGAGTAGAGAAACACCACTCTGACTGACTGGGTAGAAACACAGCTCTGACTGACTGGAGTAGAGAAACACCACTCTGACGACTGACTGGAGTAGAACACCGCTCTGACTGACTGCTGGAGTACAGAAACACGCTCTGACTCATGGGTAACACCGCTCTGACTGCACTGGAGTAAACACACCTCTGACTGACTGATAAAAACACTCTCTGACTGACTGAGTAAACACCACTCTGACTAACTGGATAGGCTTTGTGGTGTAAACACCTCTGCTGACTGTGCTAGAAACACTCTGATACTGAGTAAAACACTCTGCTGACTGACTGGAGTAGAAAACACAGCTCTGACTGACTGAGTAGGAACACCGCTCTGACTGACTACTGGAGTAAAACCCTCGACTGATGACTGGGTAAAACACCGCTCTACTACTGATAAACACGCTCTCTACTGGTACTCATTTGAAACACATCTCTGACTGACTGGATAGAAAACACCTCTCTACTGACTGACTGAGTGGAAACACCGCTCTGACTGACTGAGAGTAAGAACACCGCTCTACTGCTGGAGTAAACACCTCTACTATTGTACACCCTCTACTATGACTGGAGAGAACACAGCTTACTACTGGTACACCACTCTATATGATGTAACACCCTCTACTACTGACTGATAAAAACACCGTCTGCTGATACTGGAGTCACGCTCACTACTGGGTAAAACACCCTCTTTGACTGGGACCTTCTGACTGGGTGAAACACTCTCTACTACTGATAACACCCTCTGACTGACTGACTGGGTAAAACACCCTCTGACTGATGACTGATTTCTCACTCTGCTGACTGGAGTACCGTCTACTGACTGACTGGAGTAACACGTCTATCCTACTGGTAAACACCCTCTGACTGACTGATGGGTACTCCTCTTTGGTGAACACCCTCTGATACTGATGGGTAAAACACCGCTTACTACTGAGTAAAACACCACTCTACTCTTAGTAAACTGACTGCAACCCACTCTGACTACTGACTATAACACCGCTCTGACTACTGGATAGCAAACACCGCTCTGACTGACTGATAAAAACACTGCTCTGACTCGCTGGTGGAAACACCACTCTGACTTACTGTACCTCTCTGACTGCTATTACCCTCTACTACTGTCTGGTACCGCTCTGACTGACTTGGTAAAACACCGCTCTGACTGACTCTATAGAAAACACTCTACTGACTGGTAAACCCTGACTGACTGGAGTACACCTCTGATACTGCTGTATCTTACCTCTATTGTAACCTTATACTGATTCTTCTCTGCCCTGCTCTCAGTCTACTACTGTACTACTATGTAACACCCCTATTGCTTGTACACCCTCTGACTACTGACTGAGTACACCGCTCTGACTGATGTTACTCTACTATGGAGTAGAACACCACTCTACACTACTGGAGTCCTATACTACTTCCCCTCTCACTGACTGGTAACACCGCTCTGACTAGATGGACACCGCTCTACTACTGACTGTACCTCTACTACTATAAACACCCCTCTACTACTGTAACAGCTCTCGCTGACTGAGTAACACCCCCACTGACTGACTGACTCTCTACTGGTTAAACACCGTCTATCTGAGAAACACCCTTATTCACTGAGTAACACCCTCTACGATAGTAGACACCGCTCTGAGCTGGAGTAGAGAAACACCCCTCTGACTATGATAACACCTCTGACTACTTAAACCTCTGCTACTACTGAGAAACACCTCTGATATGTGCGCTCTACTAGAAAACACCGCTCTATACTGAAACCCTACTTGTCACCGCTCTACTACTCACACTGACTGACTACTAAAACTCCGCTCTGACTACTGGTAGACACCACTCTGACTACTGCTGAGTACTCTACTGTTAAACTTACTACTACCCGCTCTGACTATCTGGAGTAAAACCCGCTCTGACTGACTGATAAGCTCCGCTCTACTACTGACTGAGTAAACACCGCTCTGACTATGACTGATAAAAACCCTCTACTGCTGCTGACTAGTGACACCCTCTGACTACTTAACACCGCTCCGATGACTGACTGGATACAGAAACACCGCTCTGACTGACTGATAGAGAACACCACACTACTGATTACTCTACTACTGTAAACACCCTCTACTATAGTAACATCTTACTTACTGACTGGAGTGGAAACACCGCTCCTGACTGAGTAAACACCTCTTAACACTCTCATACTTAGTTCTACTATGGATTGAAACACCACTCTTGTGTGACTACTACTGGGTAAAACACCGCTCTGTACGTAGAAACACCGCTCTGACTATGACTGGATAAAAACACCCTCTATACTGATAAAACCCGCTCTACTGACTGACTTACTGAAATCCCGCTCTGACTGACTGACTGATTAGAACACCCTCTGACTGACTGGAGTATAGAACACCGGCTCTGACTACTGACTGAGTGGAGAAACACCACTCTCTACTGATGGAGTAGACACCGTCTGACTGACTTAACACCGCTCTGACTTGACTGATAACAATCTACTACTGTACTCTCATAGTTCTCCCTCTGACTGCTGACTGATAACACTCTATTACCCTCTACTATGATACCCTCTTACTATACCTCTACTACTGGAGTAAACACCGTCTGACTGACTGACTGGGTAGAAACACCGCTCTGACTCACTGTGAGTGACACCTTAACACCCTCACTGACTTGTCTCTTACTTCTGACTGACTTTACACCTACTACTGTAAGCATCTTTTGGGATCTATTCACCTCTATTGGTACCCGTCTACTTACTGTGAACCCGTCTCTCTGATGACACTTCTTCCCTCTCTACTGGAAAAACACCACTCTACTATGTACACTCTGACTGACTGACTGATGACATCTATACTAGTAAACACCTCTATTGAGTAAACACCGCTCTGACTGTGTAGAAACACCCACTACTGTCCTGACTGTGAACACCGCTCTGTGATGGACTGGTAAAACACCTCTATGACTAGTAAACACCACTCTGACTGACTTTAACACCGCTCTGACTCACTAACTGGAGTAAAAACCGCTCTACTATGTAACACCGCTCTGACTACTACTGAGTAAACACCGCTCTGACTACTGCGTACTCTATAGTAACACCCTACTCTTCTTCCTCTTGGTACCCTACACTCTGGTCGTCTACTACTGATAGGACACCACTCTACATGATGAGTGAACCCTTACTTTCCTTTGACTATGGTATATTATTGAGTCGTTACTACTAGTAACACCCTCGCTCTCTATGGTAAAACACCGCTCTACTACTACTATAAAAACACCCTCTGACTACTACACCCTCTGATCTTATGCACCCTCTAACTGATGACTGAGTAAACACCTCTACTACTGATAACCCCTCTACTACTGTACCTCTGACTGACTGGTAAAAACATCTACTACTGACTACTAAAAACACCGCTCTGACTGACTTGATAACCTCACTACTGACTTACACCCTCTGACTCTTTTCCCTCTCTTACTGTCACTAACTGACTATCACCTCTCTACTATGAAAACACCACTCTGACTGACTGCATAAACACTCTTCTATATACCCTCTTATATCACTTTAACTGATAGACCTTGCTAGTGAACTCTTTATGGAGTAACACCGCTCTGACTGTATACCTCGGTAAACACCCTCTGCTACACTCTACTGTGTTAACACCACTCTGATTATGAACTCTGACTTAACACTTACTGACTACTATAACACCCTCTGACTACTTTAAAAACACCCTCTGACTCTACTGTAAGCACCTCTGACTGACTGACTGCTCTCACTACTTATTCTATATTACTTACACCCTCTCTATGTTGACACTCTGCTTTTACACCCTCTGACTACTTAGAAACCACTCTCTTATAGTAAAACCCTCTGACTACTTAACCCTCTACTGCTGTATAAACACCACTCTATATACGTACGCTCTGACTACTAGTACCCGTCTGACTATGATACAACTGACTCCTTTATACACACCCTTACTATGTAAACACCGCTCTGACTGATGTAACACCGCTCTACTCTGACTTAACACCACTTTTACTTACCCCTCTACTATTAACACCGCTCTGACGACTGAGTAACACGCTCTGACTATGACTGTAAACCTCTCTACTGTACCCGCTCTGACTGACTGTGAGAAACACTCTCTGACTATTGATACCTCTACCTCTATATAAACATTTTTCACCCCTCTGACTCATAACACCGCTCTACTACTGAGTAAAACTTCCTATTCTCTGACTACTTAAACACTACTACTGACTGATAAAAACACCCTCTTTACTGTAGAACACCCTCTCTGACTGACTGGAAACACCGCTCTGACTATGAGTATCTGTGCTGGAGTCACCGCTCTGACTATCTACCTTACTGACTTAACACCCTTCTGTAACACCCCTGACTGATAAATACTGATAAACCCTACTGGAGTGAACACGTCTCTTACTTAAACACCGCTCTGACTACTTCTACTACTAGTAGACCTCTACTCTACTGATACGTCTACTGAGAAACACGCTCTGACTGACTGACTACAAAACACTCTATATGGTTACTTCTCTGGGTGAAACACCCTTATTCTATAGAAAAACACCACTCTACTGACTGACTGAGTAGACACCGTCTACTACTGGTACCACTCCTGTGTTCTTGTAACTCTGACTACTGGAGTAGAACACCGCTCTGACTATGACTGTAAAACACCGCTCTGACTACTATGAGTAGCACGCTCTGACTTTGAGTGAAACCCCGCTCTACTACTACTGTCTCTGTGTCTCACTACTGGGTACACCTCTACTGATGGAGTAAAAACCTGTATTTGAACACCCTCTGACTGACTGACTGAGTAACACGGCGCTCTGACTGATGGAGTAAAACACTGCTCTGACTGACTGTAGAAACACCGCTCTACTGACTGACTGGAGTGACACCGCTCTGACTACTGAGTAGAGAAACACCCTCTGACTATTGTAAATCTCTACTGTGAACCTCTGACTATTTTCCATTTAACACCGCTCTACTGACTGATGTACAGCTCTACTCTACTGTAACCTCTACATGATCCCTCTGACTACTGACTGGAGTAGAAACACCACTCTACTACTACACCTCTGCTCTTGTACACCTCTCTGACTCTGACTGGTACCTACTACTTGGGTAACACGTTGATGACTCTGATACTTGACACCGCTCTGACTGACTGACTGGAGTACACAGCTCTACTAC
Organism: Salmo salar; assembly: GCF_905237065.1. Lineage (NCBI taxonomy): Eukaryota > Metazoa > Chordata > Actinopteri > Salmoniformes > Salmonidae > Salmo > Salmo salar. The sequence continues at coordinate 44,858,301 of NC_059452.1, forward strand.
TGAGTAAACACCCTCTTTAAACACCCTATAACTGGATACACCGCTCTACTACTGGAGTAGAGAACACCGCTCTGACTACCCTCTGATATGACTGGTAACACCTCTATATAATATGGGTCTTATCTGTCTACCCTCCTACTATGGAGTGACACGCTCTGACTTGTCACACTCTGACTACTGAGTAGAAACACCGCTCTGACTGACTGTGATAAACACCCTTGACTGTTAACTTACTGTGATGACGCTTACTTATACACCACTCTGCTCTTCACGCTCTACTCCTGACTATAAACACCTCTCCAGTCCCTCTATTTTTAAACACCGCTCTGACTCTACTGTGAACACCCTCTGACTGACTACCTGGAAGAACCTCTATGGCTCTGTCTCTTATTAGAACCCACTCTGACTACTGACGAGTAAAACACCACTCTGACTGACTACTGAGTCGCTCTTGGTTCTTGTAACCCTTACTATACTAACCTCTACTGACTGAGTACTCTACTACTATGTAAAACACCCTCTGCTACTACTGTACCCGTCTACTTTGGCACCTCTACTGACTGTGTACAAGCAACTCTGCTCTGACTACTGGAGTAGAAACACCTCCTATATGTAAACACCACTTTTCCCTGGTAAAACACCGCTCTCTATGCCTCCTCGTAACCTTACTTAAACTTACTGGAGTAAACCCGCTCTGACTGACTGGACTAACACCGTCTACTACTTACTCTTTTTCATTACTGATAAACCCTCTACTGATCTGGACACGTCATACTACTGTCACCCTCTACTACCGGGTACACCGCTCTGACTGACTGTAGAAACACGCTCTGACTGACTGTGTAGAAACACAGCTTGACTATGGAGTAAAACACCGCTCTACTTACTGAGTACCTCTATACTGTGATACCCTCTGATACTTAAAAATCTACTTAAATTATGGATAAAACACCCTCTCTACTGGTAAACGCTCTGACTGAAGTGGAGAAACACCGCTCTGACTGCTGACTGAGTAAAACCCTCTGACTACTGACTGTAAAACACCGCTCTGACTGACTGTTACCCCTCTACTATGATAGACCGCTCTGACTCTACTGATAACACCGCTCTGACTGACTGTACTCTCTATTCCTGACTCTGTAACACCGTCTACTGACTGACTGGCTAACACACTCTCCTGACTGACTAGTAGACACCACTCTGACTGACTTTGACCCCTCTATCTGCATCTCTAACCCTCTTGGAACCCTACTACTACTGTAAACACCGCTCTGACTGACTGCGTAAAAACCACTCAAGCTGACTGGGGTGGAAACACAGCTCTACTGACTACTGAGTAAGACTTCTACTCTACTGATCCCCTACTATAGTAACACATCTACATACTATACTTGAAACACCGCTCTGACTGACTGGGGTGCCAAAACCCCGTCTGACTGATGTGACTTAAACACCACTCTCTGACTACAGTGACACCGCTCTCTTTTCATTCTGTACCTCTGACTACTGACTGCTCTCACACCCTCTTACTATTCACCCTCTACTATGACTGGTTAACACCGCTCTGACTGACTGACTGTACACCCTCTACTGACTACTGGATAGAACACCGCTCCGACTGACTGATGGATCAAACACCGCTCTGACTGACTTAAACACACTCTACTGCGATGACACCGCTCTACTACTGATCACTTTTCACCACACTTGCTGCTGCATAACACCGCTCTGACTGATCTGAGTAAAAACACCGTCTATGTATAGAAACACGCTCTGATATGAGTATCCCACTCTGACTGACTGCTGTGACCTCTGACTCCTGATACACCTCCCCTCTTCTGACACCCTTACTACTGGATAACACCACTCTGACTGATTGGGTCCACCGCTCTGACTCGACTACTGAGTACACCTCACTACTACTGTAGGAAACTCCACTCTGACACTGACGGTTGAAAGCACCGCTCTGACTACTGTAGAAAACACCGCTCTGACTGACTTGGGTGAAACACCGCTCTGACTGACTTAGACACCTCTATCGACACTCTATCTCTGAGTAAACACCCTCCGCTAACACCGCTCTGACTGACTGATAAAACACCACCTACTACTATATAACGCTCTATATAGTACACCCTCTACTATGGTAAACAGCTTACTATGGATGAAACACGCTCTGACTGACTGAGTAGAAAACACGCTCTGACTGATGTAGAAAACACCCTTTCACTCTGACTGACTGAGTAGAAACACCCCTCTACTACTATCACTCTACTGTACTGATTTATGGTAACTGTCACCTCTGACGCCTGGAGTAACACCCTCTACTACTACTGGAGTACCTCTACCTGGAGTAAAACACCGCTCTGACTCCTGACTGGAGTGCACCGCTCTACTGACTTAACCTCTGATACTGACTGGATGGAACCCCTCTACTCATGGATCACCTCATACTAGTAGAACACCATCTATGATGATACACCGCTACTGGACTAAAACCACCCTCTGACTATAGTAGAACACCGCTCTGACGACTGACTGAGTAAAACACCTCATATATGCACTCTCTGGTAGAAAACACCACTCTGACTACTGACTGAGTAAGAACCGCTCTGACTACTTGAAACACCGCTCTGACTGACTACTTAAACGCTCTACTGACTACTGGAGTAAAACACCGCTCTGACTGACTGACTGGAGTGAGAAACCCCTACTGATGGAGTAGAGAAACACTGCTCTGACTGACTGGATAAAAACACCACTCTACACTGAGTAAACACCGCTCTGACTGACTGGAGTAGACACACTCTACTGACTGATGAGTGAGAACACCCTCTCCTACTATATAGAGAACACCGCTCTGATGACTGGAGTAAAAAACACCACTCTGCTACTGACTGGAGTAACACTCTGACTTGTAAAACACGTCTGACTGACTGAGTAAGAAACACCGCTCTGACTACACTGTGTGGAACCTCTCTGACTACTACTGTCCTCTACACTTTTGTAAACACCGCTCTGACTGACTGACTGAGTAGGGAAACACCGCTCTGACTCCTGACTGAGTAGAACACCCTCTGACTCCTACTGGGTAAACACCCTCTACTGACTGATAAAACACCACTCTGATGACTACTGATAAAAAACACCGCTCTGACTGACTGCTGGAGTAACCGCTCTGACTCACTGACTGAGTAAACACCGCTCTGACTGACTGATGTAACACCCTCTGACTTGATGATCCATCTACTTGTAACACACCTCTGACTGACTGATAAAACACCGCTCTGACTGACTGACTGGAGTAGAAACACAGCTCTGACTGACTGAGTGGAAACACCCCTCTGACTGACTGACTGGAGTGAAAACACAGCTCTGACTGACTGACTGGTAGAACACCGCTCTGACTCACTGACTGAGTAGGAAACACCGCTCTATCTATAACTTTGAAACACCTCTACTCTGACTGAGTAGACCTCTCTGACTGATAAAACACCACTCTGACTGACTGGAGTAAACACCGCTCTGATACTGTATAAACACCGCTCTGACTGACTGATGGAGTGAACACGCTCTGACTACTGACTGGAGTACAAACCACTCTGACTCACTGACTGAGTAGAAAACACCGCTCTGACTGACTGACTGGAGTAACACCAGCTCTACTACTGACTGGGGTAGAACACCGCTCTACTCCCTGACTGGATGAACACGCTCTGACTACTGGAGTAGAACCCGCTCATGACTGAGTCCGTCTACTACTACACCCTCTGACTACTGACTGGAGTAGAACACAGCTCTATACTGATAGAAACACCGCTCTGACTGACTGACTGGAGTATCCCCTCTGACTGACTACTGGATAACACCAGCTCTGATCACTGATAGAGAAACACCACTCTGACTACTACTAAGAACACCACTCTGACTATGAGTAGAAAACCCACTCACTATACTCTTATAACACCATCTGTCTGTCCCTCTACTACTGATGATCTCCACTCTACTACTGTGTAACACCGTTCTGACTGACACCTCTATATGATACACAGCTCTGACTGACTGACTGGAGTGAAACACCGCTCTGACTGACTGACTGGAGTAGAAACACAGCTCTGACTACTACTGGAGTAGAGAGTACACCGCTCTGACTACTGACTGGAGTAAAAACACCGCTCTGACTACTATGTACACACAGCTCCGACTGACTACTGATACAAAACACCTCTGACTGACTGGAGTAAACACCACACTGACTGACTAGAGTAGAAACACCACTCTGACTGACTGGAGTAGAAACACAGCTCTGCTGACTGGAGTAGAAAACACCCTCCGACTACTACTGGAGTACAACACCGCTCTGACTGATGATAGAGAAACACCACTCTACTGACTGGTAAAACCCCACTCTGACTACGCTGATGAGAACATCCTCTACTCTGTCCCGCTCTACTGACTGACTGGGGAGGGAAACACCCTCTATACTATGTCCCCTCTACTACTGACTGTAACACCCTCTACTGACTGACTGGAGTAAACACAGCTCTGACTGACTGACTGGAGTAGAAACACCGCTCTGACTGACTGACTGGAGTAAACACAGCTCTGACTGACTGATGGAGTAGGATACACACTCTGACTGACTGTGAGAACACCGCTCTGACTGACTGACTGGAGTAAAACACAGCTCCGACTACTGACTGGAGTACAGAAACACACTCTCTATATAACACCACTCTGACTGATAGAGTGGAACACAACTCTGACTGACTGGAGTAGAAACACAGCTCTGACTGACTGGAGTAGAGAACACCACTCTGACTGACTGACTGGAGTAAGAAACACCACTCTGACTGACTGGAGTAGATAAACACTGTTCTGACTGACTGGAGTAGTGAAACACCACTCTGACTGACTGACTGGAGTAAGAAACACAGCTCTGACTGACTGGAGTAGAGAAACACCGCTCTGACTGACTGACTGGACTAGAAAACACAGCTCTGAATGACTGGAGTAGAAACACCACTCTGACTGACTGACTGGAGTAGAAAACACCACTCTGACTGACTGACTGGAGTAGAAAACACCGCTCTGATTCACTGACTGGAGTAAAAACACCGCTCTGACTGCTGACTGGAGTAGAGAAACACCACTCTGACTGACTGACTGGAGTAGAAAACACCGCTCTGACTGACTGACTGGAGTAGAAACCAGCTCTGACTGACTGACTGGAGTAGAGAAACACCGCTCTGACTGACTGACTGGAGTAGAACACCGCTCTGACTGCTGACTGGAGTAGAGAAACACAGCTCCGACTGACTGACTGGAGTACGAAACACAGCTCTGACTGACTGGAGTAGAGAAACACCACCTACTGACTAGAGTAGAGAAACACAACTCTGACTGACTGGAGTAAGAAACACAGCTCTGACTGACTTGAGTAGAGAAACACAGCTCCGACTGACTGACTGGAGTACAGAAACACAGCTCTGACTCACTGGAGTAGAGAAACACCACTCTGACTGACTGAAGAGTAGAGAAACACCACTCTGACTGACTGACTGGGTAGAAAACACCACTCTGACTGACTGGAGTAGAGAAACACCGCTCTGACTGACTGACTGGAGTAGAGAAACACCGCTCTGACTGACTGACTGGAGTGAAAACACCACTCTGACTGACTGGGTAGAGAAACACCGCTCTGACTGACTGACTGGGTAGAAACACCGCTCTGACTGACTGACTGGAGTAGAAACACAGCTCTGACTGACTGACTGGAGTAGAGAAACACCGCTCTGACTGACTGACTGGAGTAAGAAACACAGCTCTGACTGACTGACTGGAGTAGAGATACACAGCTCTGACTGACTGACTGGAGTAGAAAACACCGCTCTGACTGACTGACTGGAGTAAGAAACACAGCTCCGACTGACTGACTGGAGTACAGAAACACAGCTCTGACTGACTGGAGTAGAGAAACACCACACTGACTGACTAGAGTAAGAAACACAACTCTGACTGACTGGAGTAGAGAAACACCGCTCAGACTGACTGGAGTAGAAACACCACACTGACTGACTAGAGTGAAACACAACTCTGACTGACTGGAGTAAGAAACACGCTCTGACTGACTGGAGTAAGAAACACCACTCTGACTGACTGACTGGAGTAAGAAACACCACTCTGACTGACTGGAGTAGGAACACTGTTCTGACTGACTGGAGTAGTGAAACACCACTCTGACTGACTGACTGGAGTAGAAAACACAGCTCTGACTGACTGGAGTAGAAAACACCGCTCTGACTGACTGACTGGAGTAAGAAACGCAGCTCTGACTGACTGACTGGAGTAGAACACCGCTCTGACTGACTGACTGGAGTAAGAAACACCACTCTGACTGACTGGAGTAGAGAAACAGTGCTCTGACTGACTGGAGTAGAGAAACACCGCTCTGACTGACTGACTGGAGTAGAGAAACACCACTCTGACTGACTGGAGTAGAAACACAGCTCTGACTGACTGACTGGAGTAGAAACATCGCTCTGACTGACTGGAGTAGAAAACACCACTCTGACTGACTGGAGTAGAGAAACACCACTCTGACTGACTGACTAGAGTAGAGAAACATCGCTCTGACTGACTGGAGTAAAGAAACACCACTCTGACTGACTGGAGTAGAGATACACAGCTCTGACTGACTGACTGGAGTGGAGAAACACCACTCTAACTGACTGACTGACTGGACTAGAGAAACACAGCTCTGAATGACTGGAGTAGAAAACACCACTCTGACTGACTGACTGGAGTAGAAAACACCACTCTGACTGACTGACTGGAGTAAGAAACACCGCTCTGACTCACTGACTGGAGTAGAGAAACACCGCTCTGACTGACTGACTGTAGTAAAAACACCACTCTGACTGACTGACTGGAGTAGAGAAACACCGCTCTGACTGACTGACTGGAGTAAAACACCACTCTGACTGACTGACTGGAGTAGAGAAACATCACTCTGACTGACTGGAGTAAGAAACACCACTCTGACTGACTGGAGTAGAGAAACACAGCTCTGACTGACTGACTGGAGTGGAGAAACACCACTCTGACTGACTGACTGACTGGACTAAGAAACACAGCTCTGAATGACTGGAGTAGAAAACACCACTCTGACTGACTGACTGACTGGAGTAGAGAAACACCGCTCTGACTGACTGACTGGAGTAAGAAACACAGCTCTGACTGACTGACTGGAGTAAGAAACACCGCTCTGACTGACTGACTGGAGTAGAGAAACACAGCTCTGACTGACTGACTGGAGTAGAGATACACAGCTCTGACTGACTGACTGGAGTAGAAAACACCGCTCTGACTGACTGACTGGAGTAAACACAGCTCCGACTGACTGACTGGAGTAAGAAACACAGCTCTGACTGACTGGAGTAAAAACACCACACTGACTGACTAGAGTAGAAACACAACTCTGACTGACTGGAGTAGAGAAACACAGCTCAGACTGACTGGAGTAGAAAACACCACACTGACTGACTAGGTAGAAAACACAACTCTGACTGACTGGAGTAGAGAAACACAGCTCTGACTGACTGGAGTAGAAAACACCACTCCGACTGACTGACTGGAGTAGAGAAACACCACTCTGACTGACTGGGTAGAAAACACTGTTCTGACTGACTGGAGTAGTGAAACACCACTCTGACTGACTGACTGGAGTAGAAAACACAGCTCTGACTGACTGGAGTAGAGAAACACCGCTCTGACTGACTGACTGGACTAGAGAAACACAGCTCTGAATGACTGGAGTAGAGAAACACCACTCTGACTGACTGACTGGAGTAGAAAACACCACTCTGACTGACTGACTGGAGTAGAAAACACCGCTCTGATTCACTGACTGGAGTAGAGAAACACCGCTCTGACTGACTGACTGGAGTAGAGAAACACCACTCTGACTGACTGACTAGGTAGAAAACACCGCTCCTGACTGACTGACTGGAGTAAGAAACACCGCTCTGACTGACTGACTGGAGTAGAGAAACACAGCTCTGACTGACTGACTGGAGTAGAGAAACACCGCTCTGACTGACTGACTGGAGTAGAGAAACACAGCTCTGACTGACTGACTGGAGTAGAGATACACAGCTCTGACTGACTGACTGGAGTAGAGAAACACCGCTCTGACTGACTGACTGGAGTAGAGAAACACAGCTCCGACTGACTGACTGGAGTACAGAAACACAGCTCTGACTGACTGGAGTAGAGAAACACCACACTGACTGACTAGAGTAGAGAAACACAACTCTGACTGACTGGAGTAGAAACACAGCTCTGACTGACTTGAGTAGAGAAACAGAGCTCCGACTGACTGACTGGAGTACAGAAACACAGCTCTGACTCACTGGAGTAGAGAAACACCACTCTGACTGACTGACTAGGTAAGAACATCACTCTGACTGACTGGAGTAGAGAAACACCACTCTGACTGACTGGAGTAGAGAAACACCACTCTGACTGACTGACTGGAGTAGAAAACACCGCTCTGATTCACTGACTGGAGTAGAAAACACCGCTCTGACTGACTGACTGGAGTAGAAAACACCACTCTGACTGACTGACTAGAGTAGAGAAACACCGCTCTGACTGACTGACTGGAGTAGAGCAACACCGCTCTGACTGACTGACTGGAGTAGAAAACACAGCTCTGACTGACTGACTGACTGGAGTAGAAAACACCGCTCTGACTGACTGACTGGAGTAGAAAACACAGCTCTGACTGACTGACTGGAGTAGAGATACACAGCTCTGACTGACTGACTGGAGTAGAAACACCGCTCTGACTGACTGACTGGAGTAGAAACACAGCTCCGACTGACTGACTGGAGTACAGAAACACAGCTCTGACTGACTGGAGTAGAGAAACACCACACTGACTGACTAGAGTAGAAAACACAACTCTGACTGACTGGAGTAGAAAACACAGCTCTGACTGACTGCAGTAGAGAAACACAGCTCCGACTGACTGACTGGAGTACAAAACACAGCTCTGACTGACTGGAGTAGAAAACACCACTCTGACTGACTGGAGTAGAGAAACACCACTCTGACTGACTGACTAGAGTAGAGAAACATCACTCTGACTGACTGGAGTAAGAAACACTGCTCTGACTGACTGACTGGAGTGGAGAAACACCACTCTGACTGACTAACTGACTGGACTAGAGAAACACAGCTCTGAATGACTGGAGTAGAGAAACACCACTCTGACTGACTGACTGACTGGAGTAAAAACGCCGCTCTGACTGACTGACTGGAGTAGAAAACACAGCTCTGACTGACTGACTGGAGTAAGAAACACCGCTCTGACTGACTGACTGGAGTAGAGAAACACAGCTCTGACTGACTGACTGGAGTAGAGATACACAGCTCTGACTGACTGACTGGAGTAGAAAACACCGCTCTGACTGACTGACTGGAGTAGAAACACAGCTCCGACTGACTGACTGGAGTACAAAACACAGCTCTGACTGACTGGAGTAGAGAAACACCACACTGACTGACTGGAGTAGAGAAACACAGCTCAGACTCGACTGGAGTAGAGAAACACCACACTGACTGACTAGAGTAAGAAACACAACTCTGACTGACTGGAGTAGAAAACACAGCTCTGACTGACTGGAGTAGAAAACACCACTCTGACTGACTGACTGGGTGAGAAACACCACTCTGACTGACTGGAGTAATAAACACTGTTCTGACTGACTGGAGTAGTGAAACACCACTCTGACTGACTGACTGGAGTAACACAGCTCTGACTGACTGGAGTAGAGAAACACCGCTCTGACTGACTGACTGGACTAGAAACACCCTCTGTGAAACCCCTCTGCTGACTGCTGGAGTAGAAAACACCACTCTGACTGACTGACTGGAGTAGAAAACACCCTCTGACTCACTGACTGGAGTAAAACACCCTCTGACCGGAGTGTGGTGAAACACCGCTCTGACTGACTGACTGGATCTCCGCGGTGAAAACACCGCTCTGACTGACTGACTGGAGTAGAGAAACACAGCTCTGACTGACTGACTGGAGTAGAGATACACAGCTCTGACTGACTGACTGGAGTAGAAAACACCGCTCTGACTGACTGACTGACTGGAGTAGAAAACACAGCTCCGACTGACTGACTGGAGTACAGAAACACAGCTCTGACTGACTGGAGTAGAAACACCACACTGACTGACTAGAGTAGAAACACAACTCTGACTGACTGGAGTAGAAAACACAGCTCTGACTGACTTGAGTAGAGAAACAGAGCTCCGACTGACTGACTGGAGTACAGAAACACAGCTCTGACTCACTGGAGTAGAGAAACACCACTCTGACTGACTGACTAGATAGAGAAACATCACTCTGACTGACTGGAGTAGAGAAACACCACTCTGACTGACTGGAGTAGAGAAACACCACTCTGACTGACTGACTGGAGTAAAAACACCGCTCTGATTCACTGACTGGAGTGAGAAACACCGCTCTGACTGACTGACTGGAGTAGAGAAACACCACTCTGACTGACTGACTAGAGTGAAAACACCGCTCTGACTGACTGACTGGAGTAGAGAAACACCGCTCTGACTGACTGACTGGAGTAGAAACACAGCTCTGACTGACTGACTGGAGTAGAAACACCGCTCTGACTGACTGACTGGAGTAGAAAACACAGCTCTGACTGACTGACTGGAGTAGAGATACACAGCTCTGACTGACTGACTGGAGTAGAGAAACACCGCTCTGACTGACTGACTGGAGTAGAAAACACAGCTCCGACTGACTGACTGGAGTACAGAAACACAGCTCTGACTGACTGGAGTAGAGAAACACCACACTGACTGACTAGAGTAGAGAAACACAACTCTGACTGACTGGAGTAAGAAACACAGCTCTGACTGACTGGAGTAGAAAACACAGCTCCGACTGACTGACTGGAGTACAGAAACACAGCTCTGACTGACTGGAGTAGAGAAACACCACTCTGACTGACTGGAGTAGAGAAACACCACTCTGACTGACTGACTAGAGTAGAGAAACATCACTCTGACTGACTGGAGTAGAGAAACACAGCTCTGACTGACTGACTGGAGTGGAGAAACACCACTCTGACTGACTGACTGACTGGACTAGAGAAACACAGCTCTGAATGACTGGAGTAGAGAAACACCACTCTGACTGACTGACTGACTGACTGGAGTAGAGAAACAACGCTCTGACTGACTGACTGGAGTAGAGAAACACAGCTCTGACTGACTGACTGGAGTAGAGAAACACCGCTCTGACTGACTGACTGGAGTAGAAAACACAGCTCTGACTGACTGACTGGAGTAGAGATACACCGCTCTGACTGACTGACTGGAGTAGAAAACACCGCTCTGACTGACTGACTGGAGTAGAGAAACACAGCTCCGACTGACTGACTGGAGTACAGAAACACAGCTCTGACTGACTGGAGTAGAGAAACACCACACTGACTGACTGGAGTAGAGAAACACAGCTCAGACTGACTGGAGTAGAGATACACCACACTGACTGACTAGAGTAGAGAAACACAACTCTGACTGACTGGAGTAGAGAAACACAGCTCTGACTGACTGGAGTAGAGAAACACCACTCTGACTGACTGACTGGAGTAGAGAAACACCACTCTGACTGACTGGAGTAGAGAAACACTGTTCTGACTGACTGGAGTAGTGAAACACCACTCTGACTGACTGACTGGAGTAGAAAACACAGCTCTGACTGACTGGAGTAGAAACACCGCTCTGACTGACTGACTGGACTAGAGAAACACAGCTCTGAATGACTGGAGTAGAGAAACACCACTCTGACTGACTGACTGGAGTAGAGAAACACCACTCTGACTGACTGACTGGAGTAGAGAAACACCGCTCTGATTCACTGACTGGAGTAGAGAAACACCGCTCTGACTGACTGACTGGAGTAGAGAAACACCACTCTGACTGACTGACTAGAGTAGAGAAACACCGCTCTGACTGACTGACTGGAGTAGAGAAACACTGCTCTGACTGACTGACTGGAGTAGAAAACACAGCTCTGACTGACTGACTGGAGTAGAAAACACCGCTCTGACTGACTGACTGGAGTAGAGAAACACAGCTCTGACTGACTGACTGGAGTAGAGATACACAGCTCTGACTGACTGACTGGAGTAGAGAAACACCGCTCTGACTGACTGACTGGAGTAGAGAAACACAGCTCCGACTGACTGACTGGAGTACAGAAACACAGCTCTGACTGACTGGAGTAGAGAAACACCACACTGACTGACTAGAGTAGAGAAACACAACTCTGACTGACTGGAGTAGAGAAACACAGCTCTGACTGACTTGAGTAGAGAAACAGAGCTCCGACTGACTGACTGGAGTACAGAAACACAGCTCTGACTCACTGGAGTAGAGAAACACCACTCTGACTGACTGACTAGAGTAGAGAAACATCACTCTGACTGACTGGAGTAGAGAAACACCACTCTGACTGACTGGAGTAGAGAAACACCACTCTGACTGACTGACTGGAGTAGAGAAACACCGCTCTGATTCACTGACTGGAGTAGAGAAACACCGCTCTGACTGACTGACTGGAGTAGAGAAACACCACTCTGACTGACTGACTAGAGTAGAGAAACACCGCTCTGACTGACTGACTGGAGTAGAGAAACACCGCTCTGACTGACTGACTGGAGTAGAGAAACACAGCTCTGACTGACTGACTGGAGTAGAGAAACACCGCTCTGACTGACTGCTGGAGTAGAGAAACACAGCTCTGACTGACTGACTGGAGTAGAGATACACAGCTCTGACTGACTGACTGGAGTAGAAAACACCGCTCTGACTGACTGACTGGAGTAGAGAAACACAGCTCCGACTGACTGACTGGAGTACAGAAACACAGCTCTGACTGACTGGAGTAGAGAAACACCACACTGACTGACTAGAGTAGAAACACAACTCTGACTGACTGGAGTAGAGAAACACAGCTCTGACTGACTGGAGTAGAGAAACACAGCTCCGACTGACTGACTGGAGTACAGAAACACAGCTCTGACTGACTGGAGTAGAGAAACACCACTCTGACTGACTGGAGTAGAGAAACACCACTCTGACTGACTGACTGGAGTAGAGAAACACAGCTCTGACTGACTGACTGGAGTAGAGAAACACCGCTCTGACTGACTGACTGGAGTAGAGAAACACAGCTCTGACTGACTGACTGGAGTAGAGATACACAGCTCTGACTGACTGACTGGAGTAGAGAAACACCGCTCTGACTGACTGACTGGAGTAGAGAAACACAGCTCCGACTGACTGACTGGAGTACAGAAACACAGCTCTGACTGACTGGAGTAGAGAAACACCACACTGACTGACTAGAGTAGAGAAACACAACTCTGACTGACTGGAGTAGAGAAACACAGCTCTGACTGACTGGAGTAGAGAAACACAGCTCCGACTGACTGACTGGAGTACAGAAACACAGCTCTGACTGACTGGAGTAGAGAAACACCACTCTGACTGACTGGAGTAGAGAAACACCACTCTGACTGACTGACTAGAGTAGAGAAACATCACTCTGACTGACTGGAGTAGAGAAACAAAGCTCTGACTGACTGACTGGAGTGGAGAAACACCACTCTGACTGACTGACTGACGGACTAGAAAACACAGCTCTGAATGACTGGAGTAGAGAAACACCACTCTGACTGACTGACTGACTGACTGGAGTAGAGAAACACCACTCTGACTGACTGGAGTAGAGAAACACAGCTCTGACTGACTGACTGGAGTAGAGAAACATCGCTCTGACTGACTGGAGTAAAGAAACACCACTCTGACTGACTGGAGTAGAGAAACACCACTCTGACTGACTGACTGGAGTAGAGAAACATCGCTCTGACTGACTGGAGTAAAGAAACACCACTCTGACTGACTGGAGTAGAGAAACACCACTCTGACTGACTGACTGGAGTAGAGAAACACCACTCTGACTGACTGACTGGAGTAGAGAAACACCGCTCTGACTCACTGACTGGAGTAGAGAAACACCGCTCTGACTGACTGACTGGAGTAGAAAACACCACTCTGACTGACTGACTGGAGTAGAGAAACACCGCTCTGACTGACTGACTGGAGTAGAGATACACCACTCTGACTGACTGACTGGAGTAGAGAAACACCGCTCTGACTCACTGACTGGAGTAGAGAAACACCGCTCTGACTGACTGACTGGAGTAGAGAAACACCACTCTGACTGACTGACTGGAGTAGAGAAACACCACTCTGACTGACTGACTGGAGTAGAGAAACACAGCTCTGACTGACTGGAGTACAGAAACACCGCTCTGACTGACTGACTGGAGTAGAAAACACAGCTCTGACTGACTGACTGGAGTAGAGAAACACCACTCTGACTGACTGACTGGAGTAGAGAAACACAGCTCTGACTGACTGACTGGAGTAGAGAAACACAGCTCTGACTGACTGACTGGAGTAGAGAAACACCGCTCTGACTGACTGACTGGAGTAGAGAAACACCACTCTGACTGACTGACTGGAGTAGAGAAACACCACTCTGACTGACTGACTAGAGTAGAGAAACATCACTCTGACTGACTGGAGTAGAGAAACACCACTCTGACTGACTGGAGTAGAGAAACACAGCTCTGAATGACTGGAGTAGAGAAACACCACTCTGACTGACTGACTGGAGTAGAGAAACACCACTCTGACTGACTGACTGGAGTAGAGAAACACCGCTCTGATTCACTGACTGGAGTAGAGAAACACCGCTCTGACTGACTGACTGACTGACTGACTGGAGTAGAGAAACACCACTCTGACTGACTGACTGGAGTAGAGAAACACCGCTCTGACTGACTGACTGGAGTAGAGAAACACCGCTCTGACTGACTGACTGGAGTAGAGAAACACAGCTCTGACTGACTGACTGGAGTAGAGAAACACCGCTCTGACTGACTGACTGGAGTAGAGAAACACAGCTCTGACTGACTGACTGGAGTAGAGATACACAGCTCTGACTGACTGACTGGAGTAGAGAAACAGCGCTCTGACTGACTGACTGGAGTAGAGAAACACAGCTCCGACTGACTGACTGGAGTACAGAAACACAGCTCTGCTGACTGGAGTAGAGAAACACCACACTGACTGACTAGAGTAGAGAAACACAACTCTGACTGACTGGAGAAGAGAAACACAGCTCTGACTGACTGGAGTAGAGAAACACAGCTCCGACTGACTGACTGGAGTACAGAAACACAGCTCTGACTGACTGGAGTAGAGAAACACCACTCTGACTGACTGGAGTAGAGAAACACCACTCTGACTGACTGACTAGAGTAGAGAAACATCACTCTGATTGACTGGAGTAGAGAAACACCGCTCTGACTGACTGACTGGAGTAGAGAAACACAGCTCTGACTGACTGACTGGAGTAGAGAAACACCGCTCTGACTGACTGACTGGAGTAGAGAAACACAGCTCTGACTGACTGACTGGAGTAGAGATACACAGCTCTGACTGACTGACTGGAGTAGAGAAACACCGCTCTGACTGACTGACTGGAGTAGAGAAACACAGCTCCGACTGACTGACTGGAGTACAGAAACACAGCTCTGACTGACTGGAGTAGAGAAACACCACACTGACTGACTAGAGTAGAGAAACACAACTCTGACTGACTGGAGTAGAGAAACACAGCTCTGACTGACTGGAGTAGAGAAACACAGCTCCGACTGACTGACTGGAGTACAGAAACACAGCTCTGACTGACTGGAGTAGAGAAACACCACTCTGACTGACTGGAGTAGAGAAACACCACTCTGACTGACTGACTAGAGTAGAGAAACATCACTCTGACTGACTGGAGTAGAGAAACACAGCTCTGACTGACTGACTGGAGTGGAGAAACACCACTCTGACTGACTGACTGGACTAGAGAAACACAGCTCTGAATGACTGGAATAGAGAAACACCACTCTGACTGACTGACTGACTGACTGGAGTAGAGAAACACCGCTCTGACTGACTGACTGGAGTAGAGAAACACAGCTCTGACTGACTGACTGGAGTAGAGAAACACCGCTCTGACTGACTGACTGGAGTAGAGAAACACAGCTCTGACTGACTGACTGGAGTAGAGATACACAGCTCTGACTGACTGACTGGAGTAGAGAAACACCGCTCTGACTGACTGACTGGAGTAGAGAAACACAGCTCCGACTGACTGACTGGAGTACAGAAACACAGCTCTGACTGACTGGAGTAGAGAAACACCACACTGACTGACTGGAGTAGAGAAACACAGCTCAGACTGACTGGAGTAGAGAAACACCACACTGACTGACTAGAGTAGAGAAACACAACTCTGACTGACTGGAGTAGAGAAACACAGCTCTGACTGACTGGAGTAGAGAAACACCACTCTGACTGACTGACTGGAGTAGAGAAACACCACTCTGACTGACTGGAGTAGAGAAACACTGTTCTGACTGACTGGAGTAGTGAAACACCACTCTGACTGACTGACTGGAGTAGAGAAACACAGCTCTGACTGACTGGAGTAGAGAAACACCGCTCTGACTGACTGACTGGACTAGAGAAACACAGCTCTGAATGACTGGAGTAGAGAAACACCACTCTGACTGACTGACTGGAATAGAGAAACACCACTCTGACTGACTGACTGGAGTAGAGAAACACCGCTCTGATTCACTGACTGGAGTAGAGAAACACCGCTCTGACTGACTGACTGGAGTAGAGAAACACCACTCTGACTGACTGACTAGAGTAGAGAAACACCGCTCTGACTGACTGACTGGAGTAGAGAAACACCGCTCTGACTGACTGACTGGAGTAGAGAAACACAGCTCTGACTGACTGACTGGAGTAGAGAAACACCGCTCTGACTGACTGACTGGAGTAGAGAAACACAGCTCTGACTGACTGACTGGAGTAGAGATACACAGCTCTGACTGACTGACTGGAGTAGAGAAACACCGCTCTGACTGACTGACTGGAGTAGAGAAACACCGCTCCGACTGACTGACTGGAGTACAGAAACACAGCTCTGACTGACTGGAGTAGAGAAACACCACACTGACTGACTAGAGTAGAGAAACACAACTCTGACTGACTGGAGTAGAGAAACACAGCTCTGACTGACTTGAGTAGAGAAACAGAGCTCCGACTGACTGACTGGAGTACAGAAACACAGCTCTGACTCACTGGAGTAGAGAAACACCACTCTGACTGACTGACTAGAGTAGAGAAACATCACTCTGACTGACTGGAGTAGAGAAACACCACTCTGACTGACTGGAGTAGAGAAACACCACTCTGACTGACTGACTGGAGTAGAGAAACACCGCTCTGATTCACTGACTGGAGTAGAGAAACACCGCTCTGACTGACTGACTGGAGTAGAGAAACACCACTCTGACTGACTGACTAGAGTAGAGAAACACCGCTCTGACTGACTGACTGGAGTAGAGAAACACCGCTCTGACTGACTGACTGGAGTAGAGAAACACAGCTCTGACTGACTGACTGGAGTAGAGAAACACCGCTCTGACTGACTGACTGGAGTAGAGAAACACAGCTCTGACTGACTGACTGGAGTAGAGATACACAGCTCTGACTGACTGACTGGAGTAGAGAAACACCGCTCTGACTGACTGACTGGAGTAGAAACACAGCTCCGACTGACTGACTGGAGTACAGAAACACAGCTCTGACTGACTGGAGTAGAGAAACACCACACTGACTGACTAGAGTAGAGAAACACAACTCTGACTGACTGGAGTAGAGAAACACAGCTCTGACTGACTGGAGTAGAGAAACACAGCTCCGACTGACTGACTGGAGTACAGAAACACAGCTCTGACTGACTGGAGTAGAGAAACACCACTCTGACTGACTGGAGTAGAGAAACACCACTCTGACTGACTGACTAGAGTAGAGAAACATCACTCTGACTGACTGGAGTAGAGAAACACAGCTCTGACTGACTGACTGGAGTGGAGAAACACCACTCTGACTGACTGACTGACTGGACTAGAGAAACACAGCTCTGAATGACTGGAGTAGAGAAACACCACTCTGACTGACTGACTGACTGACTGGAGTAGAGAAACACCACTCTGACTGACTGGAGTAGAGAAACACAGCTCTGACTGACTGACTGGAGTAGAGAAACATCGCTCTGACTGACTGGAGTAGAGAAACACCACTCTGACTGACTGGAGTAGAGAAACACCACTCTGACTGACTGACTAGGTAGAAACTCCTCGCTGAAGAAACCGCTCTGACTGACTGACTGTAGTGGAGAAACACCATTCTGACTGACTGACTGACTGGACTAGAGAAACACAGCTCTGAATGACTGGAGTAGAGAAACACCACTCTGACTGACTGACTGGAGTAGAAAACACCACTCTGACTGACTGACTGGAGTAGAGAAACACCGCTCTGACTCACTGACTGGAGTAGAAAACACCGCTCTGACTGACTGACTGGAGTAGAGAAACACCACTCTGACTGACTGACTGGAGTAGAGAAACACCGCTCTGACTGACTGACTGGAGTAGAGATACACCACTCTGACTGACTGACTGGAGTAGAGAAACACCGCTCTGACTCACTGACTGGAGTAGAGAAACACCGCTCTGACTGACTGACTGGAGTAGAGAAACACCACTCTGACTGACTGACTGGAGTAGAGAAACACCACTCTGACTGACTGACTGGAGTAGAGAAACACAGCTCTGACTGACTGGAGTAGAGAAACACCGCTCTGACTGACTGACTGGAGTAGAGAAACACAGCTCTGACTGACTGACTGGAGTAGAGAAACACCACTCTGACTGACTGACTGGAGTAGAGAAACACAGCTCTGACTGACTGACTGGAGTAGAGAAACACAGCTCTGACTGACTGACTGGAGTAGAGAAACACCGCTCTGACTGACTGACTGGAGTAGAGAAACACCACTCTGACTGACTGACTGGAGTAGAGAAACACCACTCTGACTGACTGACTAGAGTAGAGAAACATCACTCTGACTGACTGGAGTAGAGAAACACCACTCTGACTGACTGGAGTAGAGAAACACAGCTCTGAATGACTGGAGTAGAAAACACCACTCTGACTGACTGACTGGAGTAGAGAAACACCACTCTGACTGACTGACTGGAGTAGAGAAACACCGCTCTGATTCACTGACTGGAGTAGAGAAACACCGCTCTGACTGACTGACTGACTGACTGGAGTAGAGAAACACCACTCTGACTGACTGACTGGAGTAGAGAAACACCGCTCTGACTGACTGACTGGAGTAGAGAAACACCGCTCTGACTGACTGACTGGAGTAGAGAAACACAGCTCTGACTGACTGACTGGAGTAGAGAAACACCGCTCTGACTGACTGACTGGAGTAGAGAAACACAGCTCTGACTGACTGACTGGAGTAGAGATACACAGCTCTGACTGACTGACTGGAGTAGAGAAACAGCGCTCTGACTGACTGACTGGAGTAGAGAAACACAGCTCCGACTGACTGACTGGAGTACAGAAACACAGCTCTGCTGACTGGAGTAGAGAAACACCACACTGACTGACTAGAGTAGAGAAACACAACTCTGACTGACTGGAGAAGAGAAACACAGCTCTGACTGACTGGAGTAGAGAAACACAGCTCCGACTGACTGACTGGAGTACAGAAACACAGCTCTGACTGACTGGAGTAAGAAACACCACTCTGACTGACTGGAGTAGAGAAACACCACTCTGACTGACTGACTAGAGTAGAAAACATCACTCTGATTGACTGGAGTAGAGAAACACCACTCTGACTGACTGGAGTAGAGAAACACAGCTCTGACTGACTGACTGGAGTGGAGAAACACCACTCTGACTGACTGACTGACTGGACTAGAGAAACACAGCTCTGAATGACTGGAGTAGAGAAACACCACTCTGACTGACTGACTGACTGGAGTAGAGAAACACCGCTCTGACTGACTGACTGGAGTAAGAAACACAGCTCTGACTGACTGACTGGAGTAGAGAAACACCGCTCTGACTGACTGACTGGAGTAGAGAAACACAGCTCTGACTGACTGACTGGAGTAGAGATACACAGCTCTGACTGACTGACTGGAGTAGAAAACACCGCTCTGACTGACTGACTGGAGTAGAGAAACACAGCTCCGACTGACTGACTGGAGTACAGAAACACAGCTCTGACTGACTGGAGTAGAGAAACACCACACTGACTGACTAGAGTAAAACACCACTCTGACTGACTGGAGTAGAGAAACACAGCTCAGACTGACTGGAGTAGAGAAACACCACACTGACTGACTAGAGTAGAGAAACACAACTCTGACTGACTGGAGTAGAGAAACACAGCTCTGACTGACTGGAGTAGAGAAACACCACTCTGACTGACTGACTGGAGTAGAGAAACACCACTCTGACTGACTGGAGTAGAAAACACTGTTCTGACTGACTGGAGTAGTGAAACACCACTCTGACTGACTGACTGGAGTAGAGAAACACAGCTCTGACTGACTGGAGTAGAAAACACCGCTCTGACTGACTGACTGGACTAGAGAAACACAGCTCTGAATGACTGGAGTAGAGAAACACCACTCTGACTGACTGACTGGAGTAGAGAAACACCACTCTGACTGACTGACTGGAGTAGAGAAACACCGCTCTGATTCACTGACTGGAGTAGAGAAACACCGCTCTGACTGACTGACTGGAGTAGAGAAACACCACTCTGACTGACTGAATGGAGTAGAGAAACACCGCTCTGACTGACTGACTGGAGTAGAGAAACACCGCTCTGACTGACTGACTGGAGTAGAGAAACACAGCTCTGACTGACTGACTGGAGTAGAGAAACACAGCTCTGACTGACTGACTGGAGTAGAGATACACAGCTCTGACTGACTGACTGGAGTAGAGAAACACCGCTCTGACTGACTGACTGGAGTAGAGAAACACGGCTCCGACTGACTGACTGGAGTACAGAAACACAGCTCTGACTGACTGGAGTAGAGAAACACCACACTGACTGACTAGAGTAGAGAAACACAACTCTGACTGACTGGAGTAGAGAAACACAGCTCTGACTGACTGGAGTAGAGAAACACAGCTCCGACTGACTGACTGGAGTACAGAAACACAGCTCTGACTGACTGGAGTAGAGAAACACCACTCTGACTGACTGGAGTAGAAACACCACTCTGACTGACTGACTAGAGTAGAGAAACATCACTCTGACTGACTGGAGTAGAGAAACACCACTCTGACTGACTGGAGTAGAGAAACACAGCTCTGACTGACTGACTGGAGTGGAGAAACACCACTCTGACTGACTGACTGACTGGACTAGAGAAACACAGCTCTGAATGACTGGAGTAGAGAAACACCACTCTGACTGACTGACTGACTGGAGTAGAAAACACCGCTCTGACTGACTGACTGGAGTAGAGAAACACAGCTCTGACTGACTGACTGGAGTAAGAAACACCGCTCTGACTGTCTGACTGGAGTAGAGAAACACAGCTCTGACTGACTGACTGGAGTAGAGATACACAGCTCTGACTGACTGACTGGAGTAGAGAAACACCGCTCTGACTGACTGACTGGAGTAGAGAAACACAGCTCCGACTGACTGACTGGAGTACAGAAACACAGCTCTGACTGACTGGAGTAGAGAAACACCACACTGACTGACTAGAGTAGAGAAACACAACTCTGACTGACTGGAGTAGAGAAACACAGCTCAGACTGACTGGAGTAGAGAAACACCACACTGAATGACTAGAGTAGAGAAACACAACTCTGACTGACTGGAGTAGAGAAACACAGCTCTGACTGACTGGAGTAGAGAAACACCACTCTGACTGACTGACTGACTGGAGTAGAGAAACACCACTCTGACTGACTGGAGTAGAGAAACACTGTTCTGACTGACTGGAGTAGTGAAACACCACTCTGACTGACTGACTGGAGTAGAGAAACACAGCTCTGACTGACTGGAGTAGAGAAACACCGCTCTGACTGACTGACTGGAGTAGAAACGCAGCTCTGACTGACTGACTGGAGTAGAAAACACCGCTCTGACTGACTGACTGGAGTAGAGAAACACCACTCTGACTGACTGGAGTAGAGAAACAGTGCTCTGACTGACTGGAGTAGGAAACACCGCTCTGACTGACTGACTGGAGTAGAGAAACACCACTCTGACTGACTGGAGTAGAGAAACACAGCTCTGACTGACTGACTGGAGTAGAGAAACACCGCTCTGACTGACTGGAGTAGAGAAACACCACTCTGACTGACTGACTGGAGTAGAGAAACACCGCTCTGACTCACTGACTGGAGTAGAGAAACACCGCTCTGACTGACTGACTGGAGTAGAGAAACACCACTCTGACTGACTGACTGGAGTAGAGAAACACCACTCTGACTGACTGACTGGAGTAGAGAAACACAGCTCTGACTGACTGGAGTAGAAACACCGCTCTGACTGACTGACTGGAGTAGAGAAACACAGCTCTGACTGACTGACTGGAGTAGAGAAACACAACTCTGACTGACTGACTGGGTAGAGAAACACAGCTCTGACTGACTGACTGGAGTAGAGAAACACAGCTCTGACTGACTGACTGGAGTAGAGAAACACCGCTCTGACTGACTGACTGGAGTAGAGAAACACCACTCTGACTGACTGACTGGAGTAGAAAACACCGCTCTGACTCACTGACTGGAGTAGAGAAACACCACTCTGACTGACTGGAGTAAGAAACACCACTCTGACTGACTGGAGTAGAGAAACACCACTCTGACTGACTGACTAGAGTAGAGAAACATCGCTCTGACTGACTGGAGTGAGAAACACCACTCTGACTGACTGGAGTAGAGATACACAGCTCTGACTGACTGACTGGAGTGGAGAAACACCACTCTGACTGACTGACTGACTGGACTAGAGAAACACAGCTCTGAATGACTGGAGTAGAGAAACACCACTCTGACTGACTGACTGGAGTAGAAAACACCACTCTGACTGACTGACTGGAGTAGGGAAACACAGCTCTGACTCACTGACTGGAGTAAGAAACACCGCTCTGACTGACTGACTGGAGTAGAGAAACACCACTCTGACTGACTGACTGGAGTAGAGAAACACCGCTCTGACTGACTGACTGGAGTAGAGAAACACCACTCTGACTGACTGACTGGAGTAGAGAAACACCGCTCTGACTCACTGACTGGAGTAGAGAAACACCGCTCTGACTGACTGACTGGAGTAGAGAAACACCACTCTGACTGACTGACTGGAGTAGAGAAACACCACTCTGACTGACTGACTGACTGGAGTAGAGAAACACCACTCTGACTGACTGGAGTAGAGAAACACTGTTCTGACTGACTGGAGTAGTGAAACACCACTCTGACTGACTGACTGGAGTAGAGAAACACAGCTCTGACTGACTGGAGTAGAGAAACACCGCTCTGACTGACTGACTGGAGTAGAGAAACGCAGCTCTGACTGACTGACTGGAGTAGAGAAACACCGCTCTGACTGACTGACTGGAGTAGAGAAACACCACTCTGACTGACTGGAGTAGAGAAACAGTGCTCTGACTGACTGGAGTAGAGAAACACCGCTCTGACTGACTGACTGGAGTAGAGAAACACCACTCTGACTGACTGGAGTAGAGAAACACAGCTCTGACTGACTGACTGGAGTAGAGAAACATCGCTCTGACTGACTGGAGTAGAGAAACACCACTCTGACTGACTGACTGGAGTAGAGAAACACCGCTCTGACTCACTGACTGGAGTAGAGAAACACCGCTCTGACTGACTGACTGGAGTAGAGAAACACCACTCTGACTGACTGACTGGAGTAGAGAAACACCACTCTGACTGACTGACTGGAGTAGAGAAACACAGCTCTGACTGACTGGAGTAGAGAAACACCGCTCTGACTGACTGACTGGAGTAGAGAAACACAGCTCTGACTGACTGACTGGAGTAGAGAAACACAACTCTGACTGACTGACTGGAGTAGAGAAACACAGCTCTGACTGACTGACTGGAGTAGAGAAACACAGCTCTGACTGACTGACTGGAGTAGAGAAACACCGCTCTGACTGACTGACTGGAGTAGAGAAACACCACTCTGACTGACTGACTGGAGTAGAGAAACACCGCTCTGACTCACTGACTGGAGTAGAGAAACACCACTCTGACTGACTGGAGTAGAGAAACACCACTCTGACTGACTGGAGTAGAGAAACACCACTCTGACTGACTGACTAGAGTAGAGAAACATCGCTCTGACTGACTGGAGTAGAGAAACACCACTCTGACTGACTGGAGTAGAGATACACAGCTCTGACTGACTGACTGGAGTGGAGAAACACCACTCTGACTGACTGACTGACTGGACTAGAGAAACACAGCTCTGAATGACTGGAGTAGAGAAACACCACTCTGACTGACTGACTGGAGTAGAGAAACACCACTCTGACTGACTGACTGGAGTAGAGAAACACAGCTCTGACTCACTGACTGGAGTAGAGAAACACCGCTCTGACTGACTGACTTGAGTAGAGAAACACCACTCTGACTGACTGACTGGAGTAGAGAAACACCGCTCTGACTGACTGACTGGAGTAGAGAAACACCACTCTGACTGACTGACTGGAGTAGAGAAACACCGCTCTGACTCACTGACTGGAGTAGAGAAACACCGCTCTGACTGACTGACTGGAGTAGAGAAACACCACTCTGACTGACTGACTGGAGTAGAGAAACACCACTCTGACTGAGTGACTGGAGTAGAGAAACACAGCTCTGACTGACTGGAGTAGAGAAACACCGCTCTGACTGACTGACTGGAGTAGAGAAACAAAGCTCTGACTGACTGACTGGAGTAGAGAAACACCACTCTGACTGACTGACTGGAGTAGAGAAACACAGCTCTGACTGACTGACTGGAGTAGAGAAACACAGCTCTGACTGACTGACTGGAGTAGAGAAACACCGCTCTGACTGACTGACTGGAGTAGAGAAACACCACTCTGACTGACTGACTGGAGTAGAGAAACACCGCTCTGACTCACTGACTGGAGTAGAGAAACACCACTCTGACTGACTGACTGGAGTAGAGAAACACAGCTCTGACTGACTGTAGTAGTGAAACACCGCTCTGACTGACTGACTGGAGTAGAGAAACACAGCTCTGACTGACTGACTGGAGTAGAGAAACACCGCTCTGACTGACTGACTGGAGTAGAGAAACACAGCTCTCACTGACTGACTGGAGTAGAGAAACACAGCTCTGACTGACTGGCTGGAGTAGAGAAACACCGCTCTGACTGACTGACTGGAGTACAGAAACACAGCTCTGACTGACTGGAGTAGAGAAACACCACACTGACTGACTAGAGTAGAGAAACACAACTCTGACTGACTGGAGTAGAGAAACACAGCTCTGACTGACTGGAGTAGAGAAACACCGCTCTGACTGACTGACTGGAGTAGAGAAACACAGCTCTGACTCACTGACTGGAGTAGAGAAACACCACTCTGACTGACTGACTGGAGTAGAGAAACACCACTCTGACTGACTGACTGGAGTAGAGAAACACCACTCTGACTGACTGGAGTAGAGAAACACTGCTCTGACTGACGGGAGTAGAGAAACACCACTCTGACTGACTGACTGACTGGAGTAGAGAAACACAGGTCTGACTGACTGACTGGAGTAGAGAAACACAGCTCTGACTGACTGGAGTAGAGAAACACCGCTCTGACTGACTGACTGGAGTAGAGAAACGCAGCTCTGACTGACTGACTGGAGTAGAGAAACACCGCTCTGACTGACTGACTGGAGTAGAG
Source organism: Salmo salar (assembly GCF_905237065.1). Taxonomy (NCBI): domain Eukaryota; kingdom Metazoa; phylum Chordata; class Actinopteri; order Salmoniformes; family Salmonidae; genus Salmo; species Salmo salar. Next base: position 44,884,329 of record NC_059452.1, read on the forward strand.
AAACACAGCTGTTACTGACTGACTGGAGTAGAGAAACAGTGCTCTGACTGACTGGAGTAGAGAAACACCGCTCTGACTGACTGACTGGAGTAGAGAAACACAGCTCTGACTGACTGGAGTAGAGAAACACCACTCTGACTGACTGACTGGAGTAGAGAAACATTGCTCTGACTGACTGGAGTAGAGAAACACCACTCTGACTGACTGACTAGAGTAGAGAAACATCACTCTGACTGACTGGAGTAGAGAAACACCACTCTGACTGACTGGAGTAGAGAAACACAGCTCTGACTGACTGACTGGAGTGGAGAAACACCACTCTGACTGACTGACTGGACTAGAGAAACACTTCTCTGAATGACTGGAGTAGAAAACACCACTCTGACTGACTGACTGGAGTAGAGAAACACCACTCTGACTGACTGACTGGAGTAGAAAACACCGCTCTGATTCACTGACTGGAGTAGAGAAACACCGCTCTGACTGACTGACTGACTGGAGTAGAGAAACACCACTCTGACTGACTGACTGGAGTAGAGAAACACCGCTCTGACTGACTGACTGGAGTAGAGAAACACCGCTCTGACTGACTGACTGGAGTAGAGAAACACAGCTCTGACTGACTGACTGGAGTAGAGAAACACCGCTCTGACTGACTGACTGGAGTAGAGAAACACAGCTCTGACTTACTGACTGGAGTAGAGATACACAGCTCTGACTGACTGACTGGAGTAGAGAAACACCGCTCTGACTGACTGACTGGAGTAGAGAAACACAGCTCCGACTGACTGACTGGAGTACAGAAACACAGCTCTGACTGACTGGAGTAGAGAAACACCACACTGACTGACTAGAGTAGAGAAACACAACTCTGACTGACTGGAGTAGAGAAACACAGCTCTGACTGACTGGAGTAGAGAAACACCGCTCTGACTGACTGACTGGAGTAGAGAAACACAGCTCTGACTCACTGCAGTAGAGAAACACCACTCTGACTGACTGACTGGAGTAGAGAAACACAGCTCTGACTGACTGGAGTAGAGAAACACCACACTGACTGACTAGAGTAGAGAAACACAACTCTGACTGACTGGATTAGAGAAACACAGCTCTGACTGACTGGAGTAGAGAAACTCCACTCTGACTGACTGACTGGAGTAGAGAAACACCACTCTGACTGACTGGAGTAGAGAAACACTGCTCTGACTGACTGGAGTAGAGAAACACCACTCTGACTGACTGACTGTAGTAGAGAAACACAGCTCTGACTGACTGGAGTAGAGAAACACCACTCTGACTGACTGACTGGAGTAGAGAAACATCGCTCTGACTGACTGGAGTAGAGAAACACCACTCTGACTGACTGGAGTAGAGAAACACCACTCTGACTGACTGGAGTAGAGAAACACAGCTCTGACTGACTGACTGGAGTGGAGAAACACCACTCTGACTGACTGACTGACTGGACTAGAGAACCACAGCTCTGAATGACTGGAGTAGAGAAACACCACTCTGACTGACTGACTGGAGTAGAGAAACACAGCTCTGACTGACTGGAGTAGAGAAACACCACTCTGACTGACTGACTGGAGTAGAGAAACACCGCTCTGACTGACTGACTGGAGTAGAGAAACACCACTCTGACTGACTGGAGTAGAGAAACACCACTCTGACTGACTGACTAGAGTAGAGAAACATCACTCTGACTGACTGGAGTAGAGAAACACCACTCTGACTGACTGGAGTAGAGAAACACAGCTCTGACTGACTGACTGGAGTGGAGAAACACCACTCTGACTGACTGACTGACTGGACTAGAGAAACACAGCTCTGAATGACTGGAGTAGAGAAACAGCACTCTGACTGACTGACTGGAGTAGAGAAACACCACTCTGACTGACTGACTGGAGTAGAGAAACACCGCTCTGATTCACTGACTGGAGTAGAGAAACACCGCTCTGACTGACTGACTGGAGTAGAGAAACACAGCTCCGACTGACTGACTGGAGTACAAAAACACAGCTCTGACTGACTGGAGTAGAGAAACACCACTCTGACTGACTGACTGGAGTAGAGAAACACCACTCTGACTGACTGACTGGAGTAGAGAAACACCGCTCTGATTCACTGACTGGAGTAGAGAAACACCGCTCTGACTGACTGACTGACTGGAGTAGAGAAACACCACTCTGACTGACTGACTGGAGTAGAGAAACACCGCTCTGACTGACTGACTGGAGTAGAGAAACACCGCTCTGACTGACTGACTGGAGTAGAGAAACACAGCTCTGACTGACTGACTGGAGTAGAGAAACACCGCTCTGACTGACTGACTGGAGTAGAGAAACACAGCTCTGACTGACTGACTGGAGTAGAGATACACAGCTCTGACTGACTGACTGGAGTAGAGAAACACCGCTCTGACTGACTGACTGGAGTAGAGAAACACAGCTCCGACTGACTGACTGGAGTACAGAAACACAGCTCTGACTGACTGGAGTAGAAAACACCACACTGACTGACTAGAGTAGAAACACAACTCTGACTGACTGGAGTAAAGAAACACAGCTCTGACTGACTGGAGTAGAGAAACACCGCTCTGACTGACTGACTGGAGTAGAGAAACACAGCTCTGACTCACTGCAGTAGAGAAACACCACTCTGACTGACTGACTGGAGTAGAGAAACACAGCTCTGACTGACTGGAGTAGAGAAACACCACACTGACTGACTAGAGTAGAGAAACACAACTCTGACTGACTGGAGTAGAGAAACACAGCTCTGACTGACTGGAGTAGAGAAACACCACTCTGACTGACTGGAGTAGAGAAACACCACTCTGACTGACTGGAGTAGAGAAACACTGCTCTGACTGACTGGAGTAGAGAAACACCACTCTGACTGACTGACTGTAGTAGAGCAACACAGCTCTGACTGACTGGAGTAGAGAAACACCACTCTGACTGACTGACTGGAGTAGAGAAACATCGCTCTGACTGACTGGAGTAGAGAAACACCACTCTGACTGACTGGAGTAGAGAAACACAGCTCTGACTGACTGACTGGAGTGGAGAAACACCACTCTGACTGACTGACTGACTGGAGTAGAGAAACACCGCTCTGACTGACTGACTGGAGTAGAGAAACACAGCTCTGACTGACTTACTGGAGTAGAGAAACACCGCTCTGACTGACTGACTGGAGTAGAGAAACACAGCTCTGACTGACTGACTGGAGTAGAGATACACAGCTCTGACTGACTGACTGGAGTAGAGAAACACCGCTCTGACTGACTGACTGGAGTAGAGAAACACAGCTCCGACTGACTGACTGGAGTACAGAAACACAGCTCTGACTGACTGGAGTAGAGAAACACCACACTGACTGACTAGAGTAGAGAAACACAACTCTGACTGACTGGAGTAGAGAAACACAGCTCAGACTGACTGGAGTAGAGAAACACCACACTGACTGACTAGAGTAAAACACAACTCTGACTGACTGGAGTAGAGAAACACAGCTCTGACTGACTGGAGTAGAGAAACACCACTCTGACTGACTGACTGGAGTAGAGAAACACCACTCTGACTGACTGGAGTAGAGAAACACTGTTCTGACTGACTGGAGTAGTGAAACACCACTCTGACTGACTGACTGGAGTAGAGAAACACAGCTCTGACTGACTGGAGTAGAGAAACACCTCTCTGACTGACTGGAGTAGAGAAACACAGCTCTGACTGACTGACTGGAGTAGAGAAACGCCACTCTGACTGACTGACTGGAGTAGAGAAACACCACTCTGACTGACTGACTGGAGTAGAGAAACACCGCTCTGATTCACTGACTGGAGTAGAGAAACACCGCTCTGACTGACTGACTGACTGGAGTAGAGAAACACCACTCTGACTGACTGACTGGAGTAGAGAAACACCGCTCTGACTGACTGACTGGAGTAGAGAAACACTGCTCTGACTGACTGACTGGAGTAGAGAAACACAGCTCTGACTGACTGACTGGAGTAGAGAAACACAGCTCTGACTGACTGACTGGAGTAGAGAAACACAGCTCTGACTGACTGACTGGAGTAGAGATACACAGCTCTGACTGACTGACTGGAGTAGAGAAACACCGCTCTGACTGACTGACTGGAGTAGAGAAACACAGCTCCGACTGACTGACTGGAGTACAGAAACACAGCTCTGACTGACTGGAGTAGAGAAACACCACACTGACTGACTAGAGTAGAAACACAACTCTGACTGACTGGAGTAGAGAAACACAGCTCTGACTGACTGGAGTAGAGAAACACAGCTCCGACTGACTGACTGGAGTACAGAAACACAGCTCTGACTGACTGGAGTAGAGAAACACCACTCTGACTGACTGGAGTAGAGAAACACCACTCTGACTGACTGACTAGAGTAGAGAAACATCACTCTGACTGACTGGAGTAGAGAAACACCACTCTGACTGACTGGAGTAGAGAAACACAGCTCTGACTGACTGACTGGAGTGGAGAAACACCACTCTGACTGACTGACTGACTGGACTAGAGAAACACAGCTCTGAATGACTGGAGTAGAGAAACACCACTCTGACTGACTGACTGACTGACTGGAGTAGAGAAACACCGCTCTGACTGACTGACTGGAGTAGAGAAACACAGCTCTGACTGACTGATTGGAGTAGAGAAACACCGCTCTGACTGACTGACTGGAGTAGAGAAACACAGCTCTGACTGACTGACTGGAGTAGAGATACACAGCTCTGACTGACTGACTGGAGTAGAGAAACACCGCTCTGACTGACTGACTGGAGTAGAGAAACACAGCTCCGACTGACTGACTGGAGTACAGAAACACAGCTCTGACTGACTGGAGTAGAGAAACACCACACTGACTGACTAGAGTAGAGAAACACAACTCTGACTGACTGGAGTAGAGAAACACAGCTCTGACTGACTGGAGTAGAGAAACACCACTCTGACTGACTGACTGGAGTAGAGAAACACCACTCTGACTGACTGGAGTAGAGAAACACAGCTCTGACTGACTGACTGGAGTAGAGAAACGCAGCTCTGACTGACTGACTGGAGTAGAGAAACACAGCTCTGACTGACTGACTGGAGTAGAGAAACATCGCTCTGACTGACTGGAGTAGAGAAACACCACTCTGACTGACTGGAGTAGAGAAACACCACTCTGACTGACTGACTAGAGTAGAGAAACATCGCTCTGACTGACTGGAGTAAAGAAACACCACTCTGACTGACTGGAGTAGAGATACACAGCTCTGACTGACTGGAGTAGAGAAACACTGTTCTGACTGACTGGAGTAGTGAAACACCACTCTGACTGACTGACTGGAGTAGAGAAACACAGCTCTGACTGACTGGAGTAGAGAAACACCTCTCTGACTGACTGGAGTAGAGAAACACAGCTCTGACTGACTGACTGGAGTAGAGAAACGCCACTCTGACTGACTGACTGGAGTAGAGAAACACCACTCTGACTGACTGACTGGAGTAGAGAAACACCGCTCTGATTCACTGACTGGAGTAGAGAAACACCGCTCTGACTGACTGACTGACTGGAGTAGAGAAACACCACTCTGACTGACTGACTGGAGTAGAGAAACACCGCTCTGACTGACTGACTGGAGTAGAGAAACACTGCTCTGACTGACTGACTGGAGTAGAGAAACACAGCTCTGACTGACTGACTGGAGTAGAGAAACACAGCTCTGACTGACTGACTGGAGTAGAGAAACACAGCTCTGACTGACTGACTGGAGTAGAGATACACAGCTCTGACTGACTGACTGGAGTAGAGAAACACCGCTCTGACTGACTGACTGGAGTAGAGAAACACAGCTCCGACTGACTGACTGGAGTACAGAAACACAGCTCTGACTGACTGGAGTAGAGAAACACCACACTGACTGACTAGAGTAGAGAAACACAACTCTGACTGACTGGAGTAGAGAAACACAGCTCTGACTGACTGGAGTAGAGAAACACAGCTCCGACTGACTGACTGGAGTACAGAAACACAGCTCTGACTGACTGGAGTAGAGAAACACCACTCTGACTGACTGGAGTAGAGAAACACCACTCTGACTGACTGACTAGAGTGAAACATCACTCTGACTGACTGGAGTAGAGAAACACCACTCTGACTGACTGGAGTAGAGAAACACAGCTCTGACTGACTGACTGGAGTGGAGAAACACCACTCTGACTGACTGACTGACTGGACTAGAGAAACACAGCTCTGAATGACTGGAGTAGAGAAACACCACTCTGACTGACTGACTGACTGACTGGAGTAGAAAACACCGCTCTGACTGACTGACTGGAGTAGAAAACACAGCTCTGACTGACTGATTGGAGTAGAGAAACACCGCTCTGACTGACTGACTGGAGTAGAGAAACACAGCTCTGACTGACTGACTGGAGTAGAGATACACAGCTCTGACTGACTGACTGGAGTAAGAAACACCGCTCTGACTGACTGACTGGAGTAGAGAAACACAGCTCCGACTGACTGACTGGAGTACAGAAACACAGCTCTGACTGACTGGAGTAGAGAAACACCACACTGACTGACTAGAGTAGAGAAACACAACTCTGACTGACTGGAGTAGAGAAACACAGCTCTGACTGACTGGAGTAGAGAAACACCACTCTGACTGACTGACTGGAGTAGAGAAACACCACTCTGACTGACTGGAGTAGAGAAACACAGCTCTGACTGACTGTGGAGTAGAGAAACGCAGCTCTGACTGACTGACTGGAGTAGAGAAACACAGCTCTGACTGACTGACTGGAGTAGAGAAACATCGCTCTGACTGACTGGAGTAGAGAAACACCACTCTGACTGACTGGAGTAGAAACACCACTCTGACTGACTGACTAGAGTAGAGAAACATCGCTCTGACTGACTGGAGTAAAGAAACACCACTCTGACTGACTGGAGTAGAGATACACAGCTCTGACTGACTGACTGTAGTGGAGAAACACCACTCTGACTGACTGACTGACTGACTGAGACTAGAAAACACAGCTCTGAATGACTGGAGTAGGAAACACCACTCTGACTGACTGACTGGAGTGAGAAACACCACTCTGACTGACTGACTGGAGTAGAAACACCGCTCTGACTCCTGACTGGGTAGAAAACACCGCTCTGACTGACTGACTGGAGTAGAAAACACCACTCTGACTGACTGGGTAAACACAGTCTGCTGACTGGAGTAGAAAACACCGCTCCGACTGACTGACTGGAGTACGAAACACAGCTCTGACTGACTGGAGTAGAAAACACCACTCTGACTGACTGGGTAGAGAAACACCACTCTGACTGACTGACTGGAGTAGAGAAACATCACTCTGACTGACTGGAGTAGAAAACACCACTCTGACTGACTGCTGGAGTAGAAACACCACTCTGACTGACTGACTGGAGTAGAGAAACACCACTCTGACTCACTGACTGGACTAGAAAACACCGCTCTGACTGACTGACTGGAGTAGAGAAACACCGCTCTGACTGACTGACTGGAGTAGAAAACACCGCTCTGACTGACTGACTGGAGTAGAGAAACACCGCTCTGACTGACTGACTGGAGTAGAAACACCGCTCTGACTCACTGACTGGAGTAGAAAACACCGCTCCGACTGACTGACTGGAGTAAGAAACACCACTCTGACTGACTGGAGTAGAGAAACACCACTCTGACTGACTGGAAAACTGGAGTAGAAACACAGCTCTGACTGACTGGAGTAGAAAACACCGCTCTGACTGACTGACTGGAGTAGAAAACACCACTCTGACTGACTGGAGTAGAGAAACACCGCTCTGACTGACTGACTGGAGTAGAGAAACACAGCTCTGACTGACTGACTGGAGTAGAAAACACAGCTCTGACTGACTGACTGGAGTAGAGAAACACCGCTCTGACTGACTGGAGTAGAGAAACACCACTCTGACTGACTGACTGGAGTAGAGAAACACCACTCTGACTGACTGACTAGAGAAACACCGCTCTGACTGACTGGAGTAAGACCACTCTGACTGACTGACTGGAGTAGAGAAACACAGCTCTGAATGACTGGAGTAGAGAAACACCACTCTGACTGACTGACTGGAGTAGAGAAACACCACTCTGACTGACTGACTGGAGTAGAGAAACACCGCTCTGATTCACTGACTGGAGTAGAGAAACACCGCTCTGCCTGACTGACTGACTGGAGTAGAGAAACACCACTCTGACTGACTGACTGCTGGAGTAGAAAACACCGCTCTGACTGACTGACTGGAGTAGAGAAACACCGCTCTGACTGACTGACTGGAGTAGAGAAACACCACTCTGACTGACTGGAGTAGAAAACACCCCACTGACTGACTAGAGTAGATAAACACCACTCTGACTGACTGGAGTAGAGAAACACCGCTCTGACTGACTGAGAGTAGAAAACACAGCTCCGACTGACTGACTGAGAGCAGAAACACAGCTCTGACTGACTGGGAGTAGAGAAACACCACTCTGACTGACTGGAGTAGAGAAACACCACTCTGACTGACTGCTGTAAACCCCCTCTGACTGACTGGGTAGAGAAACACCACTCTGACTGACTGGAGTAGAGAAACACCACTCTGACTGACTGACAGACTGACTGGAGTGGAGAAACACCACTCTGACTGACTGACTGCGGACTAGAGAAACACAGCTCTGAATGACTGGAGTAGAGAAACCACTCTGACTGACTGACTGACTGGAGTAGAGAAACACCGCTCTGACTGACTGACTGGAGTAGAAACACCGCTCTGACTGACTGACTGGAGTAAGAAACACCGCTCTGACTGACTGACTGGGTAGAAAACACCGCTCTGACTGACTGACTGGAGTAGAGATACACCGCTCTGACTGACTGACTGGAGTGAGAAACACCGCTCTGACTGACTGACTGGAGTAGAGAAACACCGCTCCGACTGACTGACTGGAGTGCAGAAACACCGCTCTGACTGACTGGAGTAGAGAAACACCACACTGACTGACTAGAGTAGAAAACACAACTCTGACTGACTGGAGTAGAGAAACACCGCTCTGACTGACTGGAGTAGAGAAACACCACACTGACTGACTAGGTAGAAACACAACTCTGACTGACTGGAGTAGAAACACAGCTCTGACTGACTGGAGTAGAGAAACACCACTCTGACTGACTGACTGGAGTAGAGAAACACCACTCTGACTGACTGGAGTAGAGAAACACTGTTCTGACTGACTGGAGTAGTGAAACACCACTCTGACTGACTGACTGGAGTAGAGAAACACAGCTCTGACTGACTGGAGTAGAGAAACACCGGTCTGACTGACTGACTGGACTAGAGAAACACAGCTCTGAATGACTGGAGTAGAGAAACACCACTCTGACTGACTGACTGGAGTAGAGAAACACCGCTCTGACTGACTGACTGGGTAGAGAAACACCACTCTGACTGACTGACTGGGTAAAACACCGCTCTGACTGACTGACTGGAGTATAGAAACACCGCTCTGACTGACTGACTGGAGTGAAAACACAGCTCTGACTGACTGACTGGAGTAGAAAACACAGCTCCGACTGACTGGGTACAGAAACACAGCTCTGACTGACTGGAGTAGAGAAGCACCACACTGACTGACTAGAGTAGAGAAACACAACTCTGACTGACTGGAGTAGAGAAACACAGCTCTGACTGACTGGGTAGAGAAACACCACTCCGACTGACTGACTGGAGTACAGAAACACCGCTCTGACTGACTGGAGTAGAGAAACACCACTCTGACTGACTGGAGTAAAAACACCACTCTGACTGACTGACTAGAGTAGAGAAACATCACTCTGACTGACTGGAGTAGAGAAACACCACTCTGACTGACTGGAGTAGAAACACAGCTCTGACTGACTGACTGGAGTGGAGGAACACCACTGTGACTGACTGACTGACTGGACTAGAGAAACACCGCTCTGCATGACTGGAGTAGAAAACACCACTCTGACTGACTGACTGACTGGAGTAGAACACCGCTCTGACTGACTGACTGGGTAGAAACACAGCTCTGACTGACTGACTGGAGTAGAGATACACCGCTCTGACTGACTGACTGGAGTAAGAAACACCGCTCTGACTGACTGACTGGAGTAGAAACACAGCTCCGACTGACTGACTGGAGTACAGAAACACAGCTCTGACTGACTGGGTGAAACACCACACTGACTGACTAGGTAAAACACAACTCTGACTGACTGGAGTAGAGAAACACCGCTCAGACTGACTGGAGTAGAAAACACCACTCTGACTGACTAGAGTAGAAAACACAACTCTGACTGACTGGAGTAGAAAACACAGCTCTGACTGACTGGAGTAAAAACACCACTCTGACTGACTGACTGGAGTAGAAACACCACTCTGACTGACTGGAGTAGAAAACACTGTTCTGACTGACTGGAGTAGTGAAACACCACTCTGACTGACTGACTGGAGTAGAGAAACACAGCTCTGACTGACTGGAGTAGAAAACACCGGTCTGACTGACTGACTGGACTAAGAAACACAGCTCTGAATGACTGGGTAGAGAAACACCACTCTGACTGACTGACTGGAGTAGAAACACCGCTCTGACTGACTGACTGGAGTAGAGAAACACCACTCTGACTGACTGACTGGAGTAGAAACACCGCTCTGACTGACTGACTGGAGTATAGAAACACCGCTCTGACTGACTGACTGGAGTAAGAAACACCGCTCTGACTGACTGACTGGAGTAGAAACACCGCTCTGACTGACTGACTGGAGTAGAAAACACAGCTCTGACTAACTGACTGGAGTAGAGATACACCGCTCTGACTGACTGACTGGAGTAAGAAACACCGCTCTGACTGACTGACTGGAGTAAGAAACACAGCTCCGACTGACTGGAGTACAAAACACAGCTCTGACTGACTGGAGTAGAGAAGCACCACACTGACTGACTAGGTAGAAAACACAACTCTGACTGACTGGAGTAGAAAACACAGCTCTGACTGACTGGGTAGAAAACACCACTCCGACTGACTGACTGGAGTACAGAAACACAGCTCTGACTGACTGGAGTAGAAAACACCACTCTGACTGACTGGAGTAGAAACACCACTCTGACTGACTGACTAGAGTGAGAACCATCACTCTGACTGACTGGAGTGAAAACACCACTCTGACTGACTGGAGTAGAAAACACAGCTCTGACTGACTGACTGGAGTGGAGAAACACCACTCTGACTGACTGACTGACTGGACTAGAGAAACACAGCTCTGAATGACTGGAGTAGAGAAACACCACTCTGACTGACTGACTGACTGGAGTGAAAACACCGCTCTGACTGACTGACTGGAGTAAAAACACAGCTCTGACTGACTGACTGGAGTAGAGAAACACCGCTCTGACTGACTGACTGGAGTAAAAACACAGCTCTGACTGACTGACTGGAGTAGAGATACACAGCTCTGACTGACTGACTGGAGTAGAGAAACACCGCTCTGACTGACTGACTGGAGTAGAGAACACAGCTCCGACTGACTGACTGGAGTACAAAACACAGCTCTGACTGACTGGAGTAGAAACACCACACTGACTGACTAGAGTAGAAACACAACTCTGACTGACTGGAGTAAAAACACAGCTCAGACTGACTGGAGTAGAGAAACACCACCTGACTGACTAGAGTAAGAAACACAACTCTGACTGACTGGAGTAGAAACACGCTCTGACTGACTGGAGTAGAAAACACCACTCTGACTGACTGACTGGAGTAGAGAAACACCACTCTGACTGACTGGAGTAGAGAAACACTGTTCTGACTGACTGGAGTAGTGAAACACCACTCTGACTGACTGACTGGAGTAAAACACAGCTCTGACTGACTGGAGTAGAAAACACCGCTCTGACTGACTGACTGGAGTAGAAACGCAGCTCTGACTGACTGACTGGAGTAGAAACACCGCTCTGACTGACTGACTGGAGTAGAAACACCACTCTGACTGACTGGAGTAGAGAAACAGTGCTCTGACTGACTGGAGTAGAAAACACCGCTCTGACTGCCTGACTGGAGTAGAGAAACACCACTCTGACTGACTGGAGTAGAGAAACACAGCTCTGACTGACTGACTGGAGTAAACATCGCTCTGACTGACTGGGTGAAACACCACTCTGACTGACTGGAGTAGAGAAACACCACTCTGAGTGACTGCTGAGTAGAGAAACATCTCTCTGACTGACTGGAGTAAAGAAACACCACTCTGACTGACTGGAGTAGAGATACACAGCTCTGACTGACTGACTGGAGTGGAGAAACACCACTCTGACTGACTGACTGACTGGACTAGAGAAACACAGCTCTGAATGACTGGAGTAGAGAAACACCACTCTGACTGACTGACTGGAGTAGAAAACACCACTCTGACTGACTGACTGGAGTAAAAACACCGCTCTGACTCACTGACTGGGTAGAGAAACACCGCTCTGACTGACTGACTGGAGTAGAACACCACTCTGACTGACTGACTGGAGTAAGAAACACCGCTCTGACTGACTGACTGGAGTAAGAAACACCACTCTCACTCACTGACTGGAGTAGAAAACACCGCTCTGACTCACTGACTGGAGTAAAAACACCGCTCTGACTGATTGACTGGAGTAGGAAACACCACTCTGACTGACTGACTGGAGTAGAGAAACACCACTCTGACTGACTGACTGGAGTAGAAACACAGCTCTGACTGACTGGAGTAGAGAAACACCGCTCTGACTGACTGACTGGAGTAAAAACACAGCTCTGACTGACTGACTGGAGTAGAGAAACACCACTCTGACTGACTGACTGGAGTAGAGAAACACAGCTCTGACTGACTGACTGGAGTAGAGAAACACAGCTCTGACTGACTGACTGGAGTAGAGAAACACCGCTCTGACTGACTGACTGGAGTAGAGAAACACCACTCTGACTGACTGACTGGAGTAGAGAAACACCGCTCTGACTCACTGACTGGAGAAGAGAAACACCACTCTGACTGACTGGAGTAGAGAAACACCACTCTGACTGACTGGAGTAGAGAAACACCACTCTGACTGACTGACTAGAGTAGAGAAACATTGCTCTGACTGACTGGAGTAGAGAAACACCACTCTGACTGACTGGAGTAGAGAAACACCACTCTGACTGACTGACTGACTGGACTAGAGAAACACAGCTCTGAATGACTGGAGTAGAGAAACACCACTCTGACTGACTGACTGGAGTAGAAAACACCACTCTGACTGACTGACTGGAGTAGAGAAACACCGCTCTGACTCACTGACTGGAGTAGAAAACACCGCTCTGACTGACTGACTGGAGTAGAAAACACCACTCTGACTGACTGACTGGAGTAGAGAAACACCGCTCCTGACTGACTGACTGGAGTAGAGAAACACCACTCTGACTGACTGACTGGAGTAGAAAACACCGCTCTGACTCACTGACTGGAGTAGAAAACACTGCTCTGACTGACTGACTGGAGTAGAAAACACCACTCTGACTGACTGACTGGAGTAGAAAACACCGCTCTGACTGACTGACTGGAGTAGAAAACACAGCTCTGACTGACTGACTGGAGTAGAGAAACACCACTCTGACTGACTGACTGGAGTAGAAACACAGCTCTGACTGACTGACTGGAGTAAGAAACACAGCTCTGACTGACTGACTGGAGTAGAGAAACACCGCTCTGACTGACTGACTGGAGTAAGAAATACCACTCTGACTGACTGACTGGAGTAGAGAAACACCGCTCTGACTCACTGACTGGAGTAGAGAAACACCACTCTGACTGACTGACTGACTGGAGTAAAAACACCGCTCTGACTGACTGACTGGAGTAGAGAAACACAGCTCTGACTGACTGACTGGAGTAGAAACACCGCTCTGACTGACTGACTGGAGTAGAGAAACACCGCTCTGACTGACTGACTGGAGTAGAGATACACCGCTCTGACTGACTGACTGGAGTAGAAAACACCGCTTTGACTGACTGACTGGAGTAAAAACACCGCTCCACTGACTGACTGACTGGGTACAGAAACACAGCTCTGACTGACTGGAGTAGAGAAACACCGCTCTGACTGACTGACTGGAGTAGAGAAACACAGCTCTGACTGACTGACTGGAGTAGAGAAACACCACTCTGACTGACTGACTGGAGTAAAACACAGCTCTGACTGACTGACTGGAGTAGAAAACACCGCTCTGACTGACTGACTGGAGTAGAAAACACCGCTCTGACTGACTGACTGGAGTAGAGAAATACCACTCTGACTGACTGACTGGAGTAGAGAAACACCGCTCTGACTCACTGACTGGAGTAGAGAAACACCACTCTGACTGACTGACTGACTGGAGTAAGAAACACCGCTCTGACTGACTGACTGGAGTAAGAAACACAGCTCTGACTGACTGACTGGAGTAGAAAACACCGCTCTGACTGACTGACTGGAGTAGAGAAACACAGCTCTGACTGACTGACTGGAGTAGAGATACACCGCTCTGACTGACTGACTGGAGTAGAGAAACACCGCTTTGACTGACTGACTGGGTAAAAACACCGCTCCGACTGACTGACTGACTGGAGTACAGAAACACAGCTCTGACTGACTGGAGTATAGAAACACCACACTGACTGACTAGAGTAGAAACACAACTCTGACTGACTGGAGTAGAGAACACCGCTCAGACTGACTGGAGTAGAGAAACACCACACTGACTGACTAGGTAGAAACACAACTCTGACTGACTGGAGTAGAGAAACACAGCTCTGACTGACTGGAGTAGAGAAACACCACTCTGACTGACTGACTGGAGTAGAGAAACACCACTCTGACTGACTGGAGTAGAAAACACTGTTCTGACTGACTGGAGTAGTGAAACACCACTCTGACTGACTGACTGGAGTAGAAACACAGCTCTGACTGACTGGAGTAGAGAAACACCGCTCTGACTGACTGACTGGAGTAGAAACGCAGCTCTGACTGACTGACTGGAGTAAGAAACACCGCTCTGACTGACTGACTGGAGTAGAGAAACACCACTCTGACTGACTGGAGTAGAGAAACAGTGCTCTGACTGACTGGAGTAGAAAACACCGCTCTGACTGCCTGACTGGAGTAGAAAACACCACTCTGACTGACTGGAGTAGAGAAACACAGCTCTGACTGACTGACTGGAGTAGAGAAACATCGCTCTGACTGACTGGAGTAGAAACACCACTCTGACTGACTGTAGTAGAGAAACACCACTCTGACTGACTGACTAGAGTAGGGAAACATCGCTCTGACTGACTGGAGTAAAAAACACCACTCTGACTACTGGAGTAGAGATACACAGCTCTGACTGACTGACTGGAGTGGAAAACACCACTCTGCCTGACTGACTGACTGGACTAGAAAACACACTCTGATGACTGGGTAGAGAAACACCACTCTGACTGACTGACTGGAGTAGAAAACACCACTCTGACTGACTGACTGGAGTAGAAACACCGCTCTGACTCACTGACTGGAGTAGAGAAACACCGCTCTGACTGACTGACTGGAGTAGAGAAACACCACTCTGACTGACTGACTGGATAGAAAACACCGCTCTGACTGACTGACTGGAGTAGAAACACCACTCTGACTGCTGCTGGAGTAGAAACACCGCTCTGACTCACTGACTGGAGTAAGAAACACCCTCTGACTGACTGACTGGAGTAGAAACACCACTCTGACTGACTGACTGGAGTAAGAAACACCGCTCTGACTGACTGACTGGAGTAGAAAACACCGCTCTGACTGACTGGAGTAAAAACACCGCTCTGACTGACTGACTGGAGTAGAGAAACACAGCTCTGACTGACTGACTGGAGTAGAAAACACCACTCTGACTGACTGACTGGAGTAAAAACATCGCTCTGACTGACTGGAGTAAACACCACTCTGACTGACTGTAGTAGAGAAACACCACTCTGACTGACTGACTAGAGTAGAGAAACATCGCTCTGACTGACTGGAGTAAAAACACCACTCTGACTGACTGGAGTAGAGATACACAGCTCTGACTGACTGACTGGAGTGGAGAAACACCACTCTGACTGACTGACTGACTGGACTAGAAAACACAGCTCTAATGACTGGGTAAAACACCACTCTGACTGACTGACTGGAGTAAAAACACCACTCTGACTGACTGACTGGAGTAAAACACCGCTCTGACTCACTGACTGGAGTAAAAACACCGCTCTGACTGACTGACTGGAGTAGGAAACACCACTCTGACTACTGACTGGAGTAGAGAACACCGCTCTGACTGACTGACTGGAGTAGAAAACACCACTCTGACTGACTGACTGGAGTAGAAAAACACCGCTCTGACTCACTGACTGATAAAAACACCGCTCTGACTGACTGACTGGAGTAGAAAACACCACTCTGACTGACTGACTGGAGTAAACACCACTCTGACTGACTGACTGGAGTAAAACACAGCTCTGACTGACTGGAGTAGAGAAACACCGCTCTGACTGACTGACTGGAGTAAGAAACACAGCTCTGACTGACTGACTGGAGTAGAAACACCACTCTGACTGACTGACTGGAGTAAAACACAGCTCTGACTGACTGACTGGAGTAGAAACACCGCTCTACTACTGACTGGAGTAGAAACCCGCTCTGACTGACTGACTGGAGTAAAAACACCACTCTGACTGACTGACTGGAGTAGAACTCCACTCTACTGACTGACTAGGAAACATCACTCTGACTGACTGGAGTAGAGAAACACCACTCTGACTGACTGGAGTAGAAACACAGCTCTGACTGACTGGATGAAAACACCACTCTGACTGACTGAGGAGTAAAACACCTCTGACTGACTGACTGGATAAACACCGCTCTGACTCACTGACTGGAGTAAAAACACCCTCTGACTGACTGCTGGAGTAAAAACCCACTCTGACTGACTGCTGAGTAAAAACCCGCTCTGACGACTGGAGTAGAAACACCGCTCTGACTGACTACTGGATAAAAACACAGCTCTGACTGACTGACTGGTAGAAAACACCTCTCTGACTGACTGACTGGAGTAGAAACACCACTCTACTGACTGACTGGAGTAAGAACACGCTCTGACTGAGTAACTCTATAAACACCGCTCTGACTGACTGACTGGAGTAGAAAACACCAGCTCTACTGACTGACTGGTAAAACCGCTCTGACTGACTGGTAAACACACTCTGACTGACTGTAGTAGAACACCCTCTACTGACTACTATATTCTGACTGCTGGAGTAGAAACACCTCTCTGACTGACTGGAGTAGAGATACACAGCTCTGACTGACTGACTGGAGTGGAAAACACCACTCTGACTGACTGACTGACTGGACTAGAGAAACACAGCTCTGAATGACTGGAGTGAAAACACCACTCTGACTGACTGACTGGAGTAGAAACACCGCTCTGACTGACTGCTGAGTAGAAACACCGCTCTGACTCACTGACTGGGTAGAAACACCGCTCTGACTGACTGACTGGGTAAAACACCACTCTGACTGACTGACTGGAGTAACCCCTCTACTGACTGACGGAGTGAAAACACCCTCTGACACTGACTGAGTAAAAAACACCGCTCTGACTCACTGACTGGATAGAAAACACCGCTCTGACTGACTGACTGGGTAGAAACCCACTCTGACTGACTGCTGGGTAACACCGCTCTGACTGACTGGAGTAGAAAACACCGCTCTGACTCTGACTGGAGTAGAAACACCGCTCTGACTGACTGACTGGAGTAAGAAACACCACTCTGACTGACTGACTGGAGTAGAAACACCGCTCTGACTGACTGACTGGAGTAAAAACACCGCTCTGAATGACTGACTGGAGTAAGAAACACCGCTCTGACTGACTGACTGGAGTAAAAACACCACTCTGACTGACTGACTGGAGTAAAACACCACTCTCACTACTACTAGAGAAACATCACTCTGACTGACTGGAGTAAACACCACTCTGACTGACTGGAGTAGAAAACACAGCTCTGAATGACTGGATAAAAACACCACTCTGACTGACTGACTGGAGTAGAAAACACCACTCTGACTGACTGACTGGAGTAGAAAACACCGCTCTGATTCACTGACTGGAGTAGAGAAACACCGCTCTGACTGACTGACTGACTGGAGTAAACACCACTCTGACTGACTGACTGGAGTAAAACACCGCTCTGACTGACTGACTGGTAGAACACCCTCTGACTGACTGACTGGAGTAAGAAACACAGCTCTGACTGACTGACTGGAAATAAACACCTCTCTGACTGACTGACTGGGTAAAACACAGCTCTGACTGACTGACTGGAGTAAATACACAGCTCTGACTGACGACTGGAGTAGAAACACCCTCTGACTACTGCGGAGTAGAAACACAGCTCCGACTGACTGATGGATAAAACACAGCTCTGACTGACTGGTAAGAAACACCACCTGACTGACTAGGTAGATAAACACCACTCTGACTGACTGGAGTGAAACACAGCTCTGACTGACTGGAGTAGAAAACACAGCTCCGACTGACTGACTGGATACAGAAACACAGCTCTGACTGACTGGGTAAAACACCACTCTGACTACTGAGTGAAACACCACTCTGACTGACTGACTAGAGTAGAGAAACATCACTCTGACTGACTGGAGTAGAAAACACCACTCTGACTGACTGGAGTAAAAACACAGCTCTGACTGACTGACTGGAGTGGAAAACACCCTCTGACTGACTGACTGACTGGACTAGAACACAGCTCTAATGACTGGAGTAGAAAACACCACTCTGACTGACTGACTGACTGGAGTAAAAACACCGCTCTGACTGACTGACTGGAGTAAAACACAGCTCTACTACTGACTGGAGTAAACACCCTCTGACTGACTGACTGGGTAAAAACACAGCTCCGACTGACTGACTGGATACAGAAACACAGCTCTGACTGACTGGAGTAAAAACACCACACTACTGACTAGTAAAACCTCTCTGACTGACTGGAGTAGAAAACACAGCTCAGACTGACTGGAGTAGAGAAACACCACACTACTGACTGGTAGAGAAACACAACTCTGACTACTGGAGTAAGAAACACAGCTCTGACTGACTGGAGTAGAGAAACACCACTCTGACTGACTGACTGGAGTAGAAAACACCACTCTGACTGACTGGAGTAGAGAAACACTGTTCTGACTGACTGGAGTAGTGAAACACCACTCTGACTGACTGACTGGAGTAAAACACAGCTCTGACTGACTGGAGTAAAAACACCGCTCTGACTGACTGACTGGAGTAGAAACCGCTCTGACTGACTGACTGGAGTAAAAACACCGCTCTGACTGACTGACTGGAGTAAAAACACCACTCTGACTGACTGGAGTAGAGAAACAGTGCTCTGACTGACTGGAGTAGAAACACCGCTCTGACTGCCTGACTGGAGTAGACACCACTCTGACTGACTGGAGTAGAAACACCGCTCTGACTGACTGACTGGTAAAAACATCGCTCTGACTGACTGGAGTAAAACACCACTCTGACTGACTGTGGTAACACCACTCTGACTACTGACTAGGTAGAGAAACATCGCTCTGACTACTGGAGTAAAAACACCACTCTGACTGACTGGAGTAGAGATACACAGCTCTGACTGACTGACTGGGTGGAAAACACCACTCTGACTGACTGACTGACTGGACTAGAGAAACACAGCTCTGAATGACTGGAGTAGAAAACACCACTCTGACTGACTGACTGGAGTAGAAAACACCACTCTGACTGACTGACTGGAGTAGAAAACACCGCTCTGACTCACTGACTGAGTAGAAAACACCGCTCTGACTGACTGACTGGAGTAAACACCACTCTGACTGACTGACTGAGTAGAAAACACCGCTCTGACTGACTGACTGGAGTAGAGAAACACCCTCTGACTGACTGACTGGAGTGAAAACACCGCTCTGACTCACTGACTGGAGTAGAAAACACCGCTCTGACTGACTGACTGGAGTAGAAAACACCACTCTGACTGACTGACTGGAGTAAGAAACACAGCTCTGACTGACTGACTGGAGTAGAAACACCGCTCTGACTGACTGGAGTAGAAAACACCGCTCTGACTGACTGACTGGAGTAAAAACACCGCTCTGACTGACTGACTGGAGTGAAACCCACTCTGACTGACTGACTGGAGTAGAGAAACACTCGCTCTGACTGACTGGAGTAAAAACACCACTCTGACTGACTGTGGTAGAGAAACACCACTCTGACTGACTGACTAGAGTAAACGTCGCTCTGACTGACTGGAGTAAAACACCACTCTGACTGACTGGTGATACACAGCTCTGCTACTGAGTGGAGAAACACCACTCTGACTGACTGACTGACTGACTAGAAAACACAGCTCTGAATGACTGGAGTAAAACACCACTCTGACTGACTGACTGGAGTAGAAAACACCACTCTGACTGACTGACTGGATAAAAACACCGCTCTGACTCACTGACTGGAGTAGAAAACACCGCTCTGACTGACTGCTGGAGTAAGAAACACCACTCTGACTGACTGACTGGAGTAGAAAACACCGCTCTGACTGACTGACTGGGTGAACACCACTCTGACTGACTACTGAGTAAAAAACACCGCTCTGACTCACTGACTGGAGTAGGACACCCTCTGACTGCTGACTGGAGTAGAAAACACCACTCTGACTGACTGACTGGAGTAGAAAACTCCACTCTGACTGACTGACTGGAGTAAGAAACACCGCTCTGACTGACTGGAGTAAAAACACCGCTCTGACTGACTGACTGGAGTGAACACAGCTCTGACTGACTGACTGGAGTGAAAACACCACTCTGACTGACTGACTGAGTAGAAAACACAGCTCTGACTGACTGACTGGAGTAAACACCGCTCTGAATGACTGACTGGATTGCACCGCTCTGACTGACTGACTGGGTAGAAAACACCACTCTGACTGACTGACTGGGTGAAAACACCACTCTCACTGACTGACTAGAAAACATCACTCTGACTGACTGGTAGAAACACCACTCTGACTGACTGGAGTAGAAAACACAGCTCTACTGACTGGATAGAAAACACCACTCTGACTGACTGACTGGAGTAGAAAACACCACTCTGACTGACTGACTGGAGTAGAAACCCCTCTGATTCACTGATAGTAAAACACCGCTCTCTGCTACTGACTGGAGTAAAACACCACTCTGACTGACTGACTGGAGTAGAAAACACCGCTCTGACTGACTGACTGAGTAACACCGCTCTGACTGACTACTGGAGTAAAACACAGCTCTGACTGACTGACTGGAGTGAGAAACACCTCTCTGACTGACTGACTGGGTAAAACACCGCTCTGACTGACTGACTGGAGTAGAGATACCGCTCTGACTGACTATGATAAACACCGCTCTGACTGACTGACTGAGTAAAACACAGCTCCGACTGACTGACTGGAGTACAGAAACACAGCTCTGACTGACTGGAGTAAAAACACCACACTGACTGACTAGAGTAGATACACAACTCTGACTGATAGTAAAAACACAGCTCTGACTGACTGGAGTAGAAAACACAGCTCCGACTGACTGACTGGAGTACAAAACACAGCTCTGACTACTGGAGTGAAAACACCACTCTGACTGACTGGGTAAAACACCACTCTGACTGACTGACTAGAGTAGAGAAACATCACTCTGACTGACTGGAGTAACACCACTCTGACTGACTGGAGTAGAAAACACAGCTCTGACTGACTGACTGGAGTGGAGAAACACCACTCTGACTGACTGACTGACTGGACTAAAAACACGCTCTGAATGACTGGAGTAGAGAAACACCACTCTGACTGACTGACTGACTGGAGTAGAAAACACCGCTCTGACTGACTGACTGGGTAAAACACAGCTCTGACTGACTGACTGGAGTAGAGAAACACCGCTCTGACTGACTGACTGGAGTAGAAACACAGCTCCGACTGACTGACTGGAGTACGAAACACAGCTCTGACTGACTGGAGTAGAAACACCACACTGACTGACTGGTGAAAACACAACTCTGACTGACTGATAGCACACGCTCAGACTGATGGAGTAGAAACACCACACTGACTACTGGTAGAAAACACAACTCTGACTGACTGGAGTAACACGCTCTACTGACTGGAGTGAAAACTCCACTCTACTGACTGACTGGAGTAAAAACACCACTCTGACTGACTGGAGTAGGGAAACACTGTTCTGACTGACTGGAGTAGTGAAACACCACTCTGACTGACTGACTGGAGTAAAACACACTCTGACTGACTGAGTAAAAACACCGCTCTGACTGACTGACTGGAGTAGAAACGCCTCTGACTGACTACTGGAGTAGGGAAACACCGCTCTGACTGACTGACTGGAGTAAAACACCACTCTGACTGACTGGGTAGAAACATGCTCTACTACTGGAGTAGAAAACACTGCTCTGACTGCCTGACTGGAGTGACACCACTCTGACTGACTGGAGTAAAAACACAGCTCTGACTACTGACTGGAGTAAATCGCTCTGACTGACTGGAGTAGGGGAACACCACTCTGACTGACTGGAGTAAAAACTCCCCTCTGGGTGACTGACTAGAGTAGAAAACATCTCTCTGACTGACTGGAGTAAAAACACCACTCTGACTGACTGGAGTAGAGATACACAGCTCTGACTGACTGACTGGAGTGGGGGAACACCACTCTGACTGACTGACTACTGACTAGAACACAGCTCTGAATGACTGGAGTAGAAAACACCACTCTGACTGACTGACTGGAGTAGAAAACACCACTCTGACTGACTGACTGGAGTAAGAAACACCGCTCTGACTCACTGATGATAGAAAACACCGCTCTCTGACTGACTGGAGTAGAAACACCACTCTACTGACTGACTGTAAAACACCGCTCTGACTGACTGACTGGAGTAAAAACCCACTCTCACTCACTGACTGGAGTAAAACACCGCTCTGACTCACTGACTGGAGTAGAAAACCCGCTCTGACTGATTACTGGAGTAACCCACTCTGACTCTGACTGATAACACCACTCTACTGACTGACTGGAGTAAAAACTCAGCTCTGACTGACTGTAAACACCGCTCTGACTACTGACTGGAGTAAACACAGCTCTGACTGATGATGGAGTAGAACACCACTCTGACTGACTGACTGGAGTAGGGGAAGCACATCTCTGACTGACTGACTGGAGTGGGAACACAGCTCTGACTGACTGACTGGAGTAGAAAACACCGCTCTGACTGACTGACTGGAGAGAAAACACACTCTGACTGACTGACTGGATGAAACACCCTCTACTCACTGACTGGAGAACACCACTCTGACTGACTGGAGTAGAAAACACCACTCTGACTGACTGGAGTAGAAACACCACTCTGACTGACTGACTAGATAGAAAACATTGCTCTTACTGACTGGAGTGAAACACCACTCTGACTGGTGGAGTAGAGATAGCTCTGACTGCTGACTGAGTGGAGAAACACCACTTGACTGACTGACTGACTGACTACGAAACAGCTCTAATGACTGGATTAACACCACTCTACTACTGCTGGGTAAAAACCCGCTCTACTCACTGACTGGATAGAACACCGCTCTGACTTGATGTGAAACACCACTCTACTGACTGACTGGAGTAGAAAACACCGCTCTGACTGACTGATGGAGTAAAACACCACTCTCTCTGACTATAACCTCTGACTCACTGACTGGAGTAAACACCGCTCTGACTGACTGACTGGGTAAGAAACACCACTCTGACTGACTGACTGGAGTAGAACCCCGCTCTGACTGACTGACTGGAGTAGGAAACACAGCTCTGACTGCTACTGGGAAACACCACTCTGACTGACTGACTGGTAACACAGCTCTGACTGACTGACTGGAGTAAAAACACAGCTCTGACTGACTGACTGGAGTAGGGAAACACCGCTCTGACTGACTGACTGGAGTGAAATACCACTCTGACTGACTGACTGATAAAACCCCTCTGACTCACTATGATAAACACCCTCACTACTACTACTGAGTGAAACACCGCTCTGACTGACTGACTGGAGTAAACACAGCTCTGACTGACTGACTGGAGTAGAAACACCCTCTGACTGACTGACTGGAGTAGGAAACACAGCTCTGACTGACTGACTGGAGTAGAGATACAGCTCTGGCTGACTGACTGAGTAGAAACACCGCTTTGACTGACTGACTGGAGTAAGAAACACAGCTCCGACTACTACTGACTGGAGTACAGAAACACAGCTCTGACTGACTGGACGTAGAGGAACACCACACTGACTGACTAGGTAGAAAACAACTCTGACTGACTGGAGTAGAAAACACAGCTCTGATAGTAGAAAACACCACACTACTGACTAGTAGAAACGCAACTCTGACTGACTGGAGTAAAACACAGCTCTGACTGACTGGAGTAAACACCACTCTACTGACTGACTGGAGTAAACTCCACTCTACTACTGGAGTAAAACACTGTTCTGACTGACTAGTGTAACACCACTCTGACTGACTGACTGAGTACACAGCTCTGACTGACTGGAGTAAGAACACGCTCTGACTACTGACTGGAGTAAAAACGCAGTTCCTGACTGACTGACTGATAGAGAAACACCGCTCTGACTGACTGACTGATAGAAAACACCACTCCTGACTGACTGGAGTAGAGAAACAGTGCTCTGACTGACTGGAGTGAAAACCCCTCTGACTGCCTGATAGTAAACACCCTCTACTGATTAGAAAACACAGCTCTGACTGACTGACTGAGTAGAGAAACATCGCTCCTGACTGACTGGAGTAAAAACACCACTCTACTGACTGTAGTAGAACACCCTCTACTATGATAGGAAAACATCCTCTGACTGACTGGAGTAAAAACACCACTCTGACTTGTATACACGCTCTGACTGACTACTGGTAAACACCACTCTGACTGACTACTGACTGACTAGAAAACACAGCTCTGAATGACTGGAGTAAAAACACCACTCTGACTGACTGACTGGAGTAAGAAACACCACTCTGACTGACTGACTGGAGTAAAAACACCGCTCTGACTCACTGACTGGAGTAAAAACACCGCTCTGACTGACTGACTGGAGTAACACCACTCTGACTACTGACTGATACACCTCAACTACTGGAGTAAAACACCCCTCTGACTGACTACTGGATGAACACCGCTCTGACTCACTGACTGGAGTAGAAAACACCGCTCTGACTGACTGACTGGAGTAGAAAACACCACTCCCTGACTGACTGACTGGAGTAAAACACCACTCTGACTGACTGACTGGAGTAGAGAAACACAGCTCTGACTACTGGAGTAGGAAACACCCTCTGACTGACTGATGGGTAAACACAGCTCTGACTGACTGACTGGAGTAGAAACACCACTCTGACTGACTGACTGGAGTAACAACTCTGACTGATTATGAGTAAACACAGCTCTGAATGACTGACTGGAGTAGAAAACACCGCTCTACTGACACTGATTAGAAAACACCACTCTGACTACTGACTGGTGAGAAACACCACTCTCACTACTGACTAAAAACATCACTCTGACTACTGGAGTAAACACACTCTGACTGACTGGAGTAAAACACAGCTCTGAATGACTGGATAGAAAACACCACTCTGACTACTGACTGACTTTAGTGAAAACACCACTCTGACTGACTGACTGATAGAACACCCTCTGATTCACCTGGTAGAAAACCCGCTCTACTACTGACTAGTAGAAAACACCCCTCTGACTACTGACTGAGTAAACACCGCTCTGCTGACTGACTGGATGACCGCTCTGACTGACTGACTGGAGTAAGAAACACATCACTGACTGACTGGAGTAAACACCGCTCTGACTACTACTGGAGTAAAAACACAGCTCTGACTACTGCTGAGTAATACCTCTGTACATGGAGGAAACACCGCTCTGCTGACTGATGATAAAAACACGCTCCGACTGAGCTGACTGGAGTACAACCACAGCTCTGAGCTGACTGATATTGAAACACCACTCTGACTGACTGACTGAGTAGGGAAACACAGCTCTGACTGACTGAGTAAAAACACCCTCTACTGCTATGAGTAAACCATTCTACTACTGATGGAGTAAACACCGCTCTGACTGACTGACTGGAGTAGAAACACCACTCTGACTGACTGGAGTAGAGAAACAGTGCTCTGACTGACTGGAGTAAGAAACACCGCTCTGACTGCCTGACTGGATAGAAACACCACTCTGACTATTACACCGCTCTGACTGTCTGGAGTAACTCGCTCTGACTGACTGGAGTAAGAACCCACTCTGATGACTGTAGTAGAAAACACCACTCTGACTACTGACTAGAGTAGAGAAACATCGCTCTGACTGACTGATAGAAACACCACTCTGACTGACTGGAGTAGAGATACACAGCTCTGACTACTGACTGGAGTGAAAACACCACTCTGACTGACTGACTGGCTGACTAGAAAACACAGCTCTGAATACTGAGTAGAGAAACACCACTCTGACTGACTGACTGGAGTAGAAACACCACTCTACTACTGACTGGAGTGAAAACACCACTCTGACTCTACTGAGTAAACCCCACTCTGACTGACTCTGTAAAACACCGCTCTGACTTGACTGAGTAAGAACACCGCTCTACTGACTGGCTGGAGTAGAAAACACCACTCTGACTGGCTGATGGAGTAAGAACACAGCTCTGACTGACTGACTGGAGTAAACACAGCTCTGACTGACTGACTATAAAACTCCGCTCTGACTGACTACTGTAAAAATACCACTCTGACTGACTGCCTGGAGTAGACCCCTCTGACTCACTGACTGAGTGCACCCTCCCTGACTGACTGACTGGAGTAAAACACCCTCTACTGACTACTGGAGTAACCTCTGTGACTGTGGTAAAACACCGCTCTGACTGACTGATGTAACCAGCTCTGACTACTGACTGGAGTAGAGATCACAGCTCTGACTACTGACTGGAGTAGAAACCCGCTTTGACTGACTGACTGAGTAAAAACACAGCTCCGACTGACTGACTGACTGGAGTACAAAACACAGCTCTGACTGACTGGAGTAGAGGAACCACCACACTGACTGACTAGAGTGAGAAACACAACTCTGACTGACTGAGTAAAACACAGCTCAGACTACTGGAGTAGAAAACACCACACTACTACTGGTAACCAGCTCTGACTGACTGGAGTAAAACACAGCTCTGACTGACTGGAGTAAACTCCACTCTGACTGACTGACTGGAGTGAACACTCGCTACTGAGTACACTGTTCTGACTGACTGATAGGTGAAACACCACTCTGACTGACTGACTAGTAAACCGTCTGATCTGGTAAACCCCTCTGACTACTACCATTCTGACTGACTGACTGGAGTAAAAACCCCTCTGACTACTGACTGAGTAAACACCACTCTACTACTGATGGAAACAGTGCTCTGTCTGTACACCCTCTGACTGCCTGACTGGAGTAAAACACCACTCTGACTGACTGTAAACACAGCTCTGACTGACTGACTGGAGTAAAACATCGCTCTGACTGACTGGAGTGAACACCCTCTGACTGACTGTAGTAAAACACCACTCTGACTGACTGACTAGAGTAAGAAACATCGCTCTGACTGACTGGAGTAAAAAACACCACTCTGACTGACTGAGTAAATACACAGCTCTGACTGACTGACTTGGAGAAACTCCACTCTGCTACTACCGACTAGAACACAGCTCTGAATGACTGGGTAAACACCACTCTGACTTTGGAGTAAACACCCTCTGACTACTGACTGGAGTAAACCCGCTCTGACTCACTGACTGGAGTAAACACCCTCTGACTACTGACTGGAGTAGAAACACCACTCTGACTACTACTGGAGTAGAAACACCCTCTATGACTGTGGGTAAAACACCACTCTGACTGGCTGACTGGAGTAAACACCGCTCTGACTCACTGACTAGTAGAAAACACCGCTCTGACTACTACTTAAACCCACTCTACTACTACTAGTCACCCCTCTGACTGACTGGTAAACACAGCTCTGACTGACTGGAGTAACACCGCTCTGACTGACTGACTGGAGTAGAAAACACAGCTCTGACTGATGACTGGAGTAAACACCACTCTGACTGACTGACTGGAGTGAGAAACACAGCTCTGACTGATTGACTGATAAGAAACACAGCTCTGAATACTGACTGGAGTAAGAAACACCCTCTGACTGACTGACTGGATTAAAAACACCACTCTGACTGACTGACTGGAGTAGAGAAACACCACTCTCACTGACTGACTAACATCACTCTGACTGACTGGAGTAGAGAAACAACACTCTGACTGGCTGGAGTAGAAAACACAGCTCTGAATGACTGGAGTAAGAAACACCACTCTGACTACTACTACTTGAAACCCACTCTGACTCTGACTGGAGTAAAAACACCGCTCTGATTCACTGACTGGAGTAGAAACACCGCTCTGACTGACTACTGACTGGAGTAAAACCCCCTTACTACGAGTAAAACACCGCTCTGACTGATTACTGGAGTAACACCGCTCTGACTGACTGACTGGAGTAGAAACACAGCTCTGACTGACTGACTGGAGTGGAAACACCCTCTGACTGACTGACTGGAGTAGAAACACAGCTCTGACTGACTACTGAGTAAGATACACAGCTCTGACTGCCTGACTGGGTGAACACCCTCTACTACTGACTGGAGTAACACAGCTCCGACTACTACTGGGTCACAGCTCTGACTGGCTGATAGTAACACCACTCTGACTGACTGACTGAGTAACACGCTCTGACTGACTGGAGTAAAAACACCGCTCTGACTGACTGACTGGGTAAACGAGTTCTACTCTCTGACCGTCTATACTGACTGGAGTAAACACCACTCTGACTGACTGGAGTAAAAACAGTGCTCTGACTACTGGAGTAGAAAACACCGCTCTGACTGCCTGACTGAGTAAGAAACACCACTCTGACTGACTGGAGTAAGAAACACAGCTCTACTGACTGACTGAGTAAAACATCCTCTGACTGATGTAAACACCACTCTGACTACTGTAAAACCCCACTCTGACTACTATAAGTGAACATTCTGACTGACTGGGTAAAACACCACTCTACTCTGATAAATCACAGCTCTGACTGACTGACGTGGAACACCACTCTGACTGACTACTGCTGGACTAAAACACAGCTCTGAATACTGGTGAACACCACTCTGACTATACTGAGTAAAAACACCACTCTCTACTGACTGGAGTAGAAAACACCCTCTGACTCACTGATTGAGTAAGAAACACCCTCTGACTGACTGACTGGAGTAGAAAACACCACTCTGACTGACTGACTGGAGTAAAACACCCTCTGACTGACTGACTGGATGAAAACACCACTCTGACTGACTGACTGGAGTAGAGAACACCGCTCTGACTCACTGACTGGAGTAGAAACACCGCTCTGACTGACTGACTGGAGTAGAAAACACCACTCTGACTGACTGACTGGAGTAAAACACCACTCTGACTGACTGACTGGAGTAAGAAACACAGCTCTGACTGACTGGAGTAGAAACCACCCTCTACTACTGACTGAGTAGAAAACACAGCTCTGACTACTGACTGGAGTAAAACACCACTCTGACTACTTAACACAGCTCTGACTGACTGACTGGAGTAGAAACACACTCTGAATGACTGACTGGAGTAGAGAAACACCGCTCTGACTGACTACTGGGGTAGAAAACACCACTCTGACTGACTGACTGGAGTAAAACTCCACTCTCACTACTACTAGAAAACATCACTCTGACTGACTGGAGTAGAAAACCCCTCTGACTGACTGGAGTAAGAAACACAGCTCTGAATGACTGGTAACACCACTCTACTGACTACTGGAGTAAAACACCACTCTGACACTGACTGATGAACCCCTCTGATTCACTGACTGGATACCTCACTGACTGACTTGTACCACTGACTGACTGGAGTACACCGCTCTGACTACTGACTGAGTAAAACACCGCTCTGACTGACTGACTGGAGTAGAGAAACACAGCTCTGACTGACTGACTGGAGTAGAAACACCGCTCTCACTGCTGATGGAGTAAACACAGCTCTGACTGATGACTGGAGTAGGATACACAGCTCTGACTGACTACTGAGTAGAAAACACCGCTCTGACTGACTGACTGGAGTAGAAACACACTCCACTGACTGACTGGAGTACAAAACACAGCTCTGACTGACTGGAGTAAGAAACACCACACTGACTGACTAGAGTAGATAACACAACTCTGACTGACTGGGTAGAGAAACACAGCTCTACTACTGGAAACCAGCTCCGACTACTACGAAAACAGCTCTGACTGGATAACCCACTCTGACTGACTGATAAACACCACTCTGACTGACTGACTAGAGTGAAAACATCACTCTGACTGCCTGAGTAGAAACACCACTCTGACTGACTGGAGTGAAAACACAGCTCTGACTATGATGGGTGGGAACACCACTCTGACTACTGACTGACTACTAACACGCTCTGAATGTGGAGTGGAAACCACTCTACTGACTGCCTGATAAACCCGCTCTGACTACTGACTGTAACACAGCTCTGACTACTGACTGGAGTAAAACACCGCTCTGACTGACTGACTGGATAGAAACACCGCTCTGATTCACTGACTGGAGTGAGAAACACCACTCCTACTACTGCTGACTGACTAAAACAGCTCTGAGTGACTGAGTAGAAAACACCACTCTGACTGCTGATGATAAAAACACCACTCTGACTGACTGCATCTTACTCACTGACTGGTAACACCGCTCTGACTGACTGACTGGAGTAACACCACTCTGACTACTGGCTGGAGTAAAAACACCACTCTGACTGACTACTGATAAAAACACTCCTCTCACTGACTGACTGGAGTCGAAAACACCGCTCTGACTCACTGACTGGATAGAAACACCTCTGACTGACTGACTGGAGTAGGAACACCACTCTGACTACTGGCTGGAGTACACCACTCTACTACTAGTAACGCTCTGACTGATGAGTAGACCCTCTGACTGACTCTGGTAAAACACAGCTCTGAATACTACTGATAGAAACACCACTCTGACTGACTGACTGGAGTAAGAAACACTCTGACTGACTGACTGGAGTAGAACACAGCTCTGAATACTACTGAGTAAAAACACCCTCTACTCTGACTGGAGTAACCCACTCTGACTACTACTGTAAACACCACTCTCACTGACTACTAAAACATCACTCTACTACTGGATAAAACACCACTCTGACTGACTGGAGTAAACACACTCTGAATGACTGGAGTAGAAAACACCACTCTGACTACTGACTGGTGAACCACCACTCTGACTGACTGACTGGAGTCACCGCTCTATTCACTACTGGAGTAACACGCTCCGCTACTACTTACACCACTCTGACTACTACTATGAAACACCGCTCTGACTGACTACTGGATAAAAACACCGCTCTACTACTGACTGGAGTAGAGAAACACAGCTCTGACTGACTGACTGGAGTAGAAAACACCGCTCTGACTGACTGACTGGGTAAAACACAGCTCTGACTGACTGTGGTAGTACACACTCTACTGACTAGCTGGGGTTACACCCTCTACTATTGATAGAAAACACAGCTCCGACTGACTGACTGAGTCACAGCTCTGACTGACTGGATAAAACACCACACTGACTACTAGAGTAGATAAACACAACTCTGACTGACTGGAGTAAAAAACAGCTCTGACTGACTGGAGTAGAAACACAGCTCCGACTGTCTGACTGGAGTCCAAAACACAGCTCTGACTGACTGGAGTAAAAACACCACTCTGACTACTGACTAGAGTAACATCACTCTGACTGCTGGGTAAGACACACTCTCTGACTGGGTGGAAAACACAGCTCTACTACTGACTGGAGTGGGACCACCACTCTGACTGACTGACTGACTGACTAAAACCGTCTGAATATGGAGTAAACCCCCCTTACTACATGGATACCCGCTCTACTACTGATGGATAAACACAGCTCTGACTGACTGACTGATAAAAACACCGCTCTGACTACTGACTGAGTGAACACAGCTCTGACTGACTGACTGATAGAGATACACAGCTCTGACTGACTGACTGGTAGAAACACCCTCTGACTGACTGACTGGAGTGAAACACAGCTCCACTGACTGACTGATGAAACACAGCTCTGACTACTGGAGTAGAAAACACCACCTGACTGACTAGGTAAAACACACTCTGACTACTGGAGTCTCGACTGACTGAGTAAAAACACCACACTACTACTAAGTAGAAACACAACTCTGACTGACTGAGTAAAACAATCTACTGACTGAGTAACACCACTCTACTGTACTGATAAACACCACTCTGCTATGGTGAAACACTGTTCTGACTGACTGGAGTATAAACACCACTCTGACTGACTGACTGAGTAAGAACACAGCTCTGACTACTGGGTAACAGCTCTGACTACTGATAAACACCGGTCTTACTGACTACTGGACTAAACACGCTCTGAATGAGCTGGAGTAAACACCACTCTGACTACTGACTGAGTAGAAACACCGCTCTGACTGACTGATGGATACACCACTCTACTGACTGGTACACCCTCTGACTACTACTATATAACACGCTCTGACTGACTGACTGGAGTAAACACCTCTGACTACTGACTGGATAAACCCCTCTGACTGACTGACTGGAGTAGAAAACACAGCTCCTGACTAACTGATGGATAGAGATACACAGCTCTGACTGACTGACTGGAGTGAAACACCGCTCTGACTGACTACTGAGTAAAACACAGCTCCGCTGCTGGAGTACAGAAACACAGCTCTGACCGATGGAGTAGAGACCCCCTGACTGTGGTAAACACAACTCTGACTGACTGAGTAAACACAGCTCTGACTGACTGGAGTAAAACACCACTCCGACTACTACTGGAGTCAAAACACGCTCTGACTACTGGAGTAAACACCACTCTGACTGACTGAGTAAACACCACTCTGACTACTGACTTACATCACTCTGACTGCTGAGTAGAACACCACTCTGACTGACTGGGGTAGAACACAGCTCTGACTGACTGACTGGAGTGGAGAAACCCCTGTGACTGACTCTGACTGACTAGAAACACAGCTCTAATACTAGTAACACCCTTGCTACTGACTGATGATAGAAACACCGCTCTGACTGACTGACTGGAGTAAAAACACAGCTCTGACTGACTGACTGGAGTAGAAACACCCTCTGACTGACTGACTGAGTAAAAACACAGCTCTGACTGCTATGGAGTAGAGATACACAGCTCTGACTACTGACTGGAGTAACCCGCTCTGACTACTGACTGGAGTGAAAACACAGCTCCACTGACTGACTGATACAACACAGCTCTGACTGACTGGAGTAGAAAACACCACACTGACTGACTAGAGTAAAACACAACTCTGACTGACTGAGTAAAAACATAGCTCAGACTGACTGGAGTAGAAAACACCACACTGACTGACTAGGTAAAAACACAACTCTGACTGACTGAGTAAACACAGCTCTGACTGACTGGAGTAGAAAACACCACTCTGACTGACTACTGATAGAAACACCACTCTACTGACTGGAGTAAAACACTGTTCTGACTGACTGGAGTAGTGAAACACCACTCTGCTGACTACTGGAGTACACAGCTCTGACTACTGGAGTAGAAACACGTCTGACTACTACTACTAGAAACACAGCTCTAATGACTGAGTAAAAACACCACTCTACTGACTGACTGGAGTAGACACCGCTCTGACTGACTGATGGGTAGAAAACCACTCTGACTACTACTATAACCTCTACTACTGACTGATATAGAAACACCGCTCTGACTGCTACTGATACACAGCTCTGACTAACTGGAGTAAGAAACACCGCTCTGACTACTGACTGGAGTAGAAACACAGCTCTGACTAACTGACTGGAGTAGAGATACACGCTCTGACTACTGACTGGAGTAGAGAAACACCGCTCTGACTGACTGACTGGAGTAGGAAACACCACTCTGACTGACTGACTGGAAACACCGCTCTGACTCACTGACTGGAGTAAAAACACCGCTCTGACTGACTGACTGGAGTAACACCACTCTACTACTAGTACCCTCTACTTGACTGGAGTCACACTCTACTGACTGTAGAAAACACCGCTCTACTACTGACTGGAGTAGAAACACCACTCTGACTGACTGACTGGATAAAACACAGCTCTGATTGACTGACTGGAGTAAGAAACACAGCTCTGACTAACTGATAGAAAACACCGCTCTGACTGACTGACTGAGTAAAACACCACTCTGACTGACTGACTGGAGTAGAAAACACCACTCTCACTGACTGACTAGAAAACATCCTCTGACTGACTAGAGTGAGAAACACCACTCTGACTGACTGGAGTAGAAACGCTCTGATGACTGGGCTGGAAACACCACTCTGACTGACTGACTGGAGTAACACCACTCCTACTGACTGACTGGAGTAAAACACCGCTCTGATTCACTGACTGAGTAGAAACACCGCTCCTGACTGACTGACCTGGAGTGAAAACACCACTCTGACTGACTGACTGATAAAACCCCTCTACTGACTGACTGAGTAAAACACCGCTCTACTACTGACTGAGTAAACACAGCTCTGACTGACTATGAGTAAAACACCGCTCTGACTACTGTGGATGAACACAGCTCTGACTGACTGACTGGAGTAGATACACAGCTCTGACTGACTGACTGAGTAGAAACACCGCTCTGACTACTGATGGATAAAACACCGCTCCGACTGACTGACTGGAGTACAGAAACCACTCTGACTGATGGAGTAGAAAACACCACACTGACTGACTAGGTAATAAACACAATCTGACTGACTGGAGTAGAAACACAGCTCTGACTGACTGGAGTAGAAAACACAGCTCCGACTGACTGACTGGAGTACAGAAACACAGCTCTGACTGACTGGAGTAAACACCACTCTGACTGACTGCCCCTAGAGAGAAACATCACTCTGACTGCCTGGAGTAAACACCACTCTGACTGACTGGGTGGAGAAACACAGCTCTGACTGACTGACTGGAGTGGAGAAACACCACTCTGACTGACTGACCGACTGGACTAGAGAAACACAGCTCTGAATGACTGGAGTAGAGAAACCACTCTGACTGACTGACTGACCGGAGTAGAAACACCGCTCTGACTGACTGACTGGAGTAGAAAACACAGCTCTGACTGACTGACTGGAGTAGAAAACACCGCTCTGACTGACTGACTGGATAGAACACAGCTCTGACTGACTGACCGGAGTAGAATACCCTCTACTGACTGACTGGATAGAGAAACACCGCTCTGACTGACTGACTGGGTAAACACAGCTCCGACTGACTGACGGTCCGCTCTGACTGACTGGAGTAGAAAACACCACACTGACTGACTTAAAACACAACTCTGACTGACTGGGTAGAAACACAGCTCTGACTGACTGGGTGGAAACATTCCACTCTGACCGACTGACTGGAGTAGAAAACACCACTCTGACTGACTGGAGTAGAAACCACTGTTCTGACTGAGCTGGAGTAGTGAAACACCACTCTGACTGACTGACTGGAGTGGAAACACAGCTCTGACTGACTGGAGTAGAAAACACCGGTCTGACTGACTGACTGGACTAGAGAAACACAGCTCTGAATGACTGGAGTAGAGAAACACCACTCTGACTGACTGACTGGAGTAGAAACACCGCTCTGACTGACTGACTGGAGTAGAGAAACACCACTCTGACTGACTGACTGGAGTAAGAAACACCGCTCTGACTGATGACTGGGTATAGAAACACCGCTCTGACTGACTGACTGGAGTAGAAACACAGCTCTGACTGACTGACTGGAGTGACACCGCTCGACTACTGCTGGTAAAAACACAGCTCTGACTAACTGACTGGGTAGAGATACACAGCTCTGACTGACTGACTGGATAGAAACACCGCTCTGACTGACTGACTGGAGTAGGAAACACGCTCCCTGACTGGGTACAGAAACACAGCTCTGACTGACTGGAGTGAAACACCACACTGACTGACTAGGTAAGAAACACAACTCTGACTGACTGAAGTAGAAAACACAGCTCTGACTGACTGGTAGAAACACCACTCCGACTGACTGACTGGAGTACAGAAACACGCTCTGACTGACTGGAGTAGAGAAACACCACTCTGACTGACTGGAGTAGAGAAACACCACTCTGACTGACTGACTAGAGTAGAGAAACATCACTCTGACTGACTGGAGTAGAGAAACACCACTCTGACTGACTGGAGTAGAAACACAGCTCTGACTGACTGACTGGAGTGGAGAAACACCACTGTGACTGACTGACTGACTGGACTAGAGAAACACAGCTCTGAATGACTGGAGTAGAGAAACACCACTCTGACTGACTGACTGACTGGAGTAAAAACACCGCTCTGACTGACTGACTGGAGTAAGAAACACAGCTCTGACTACTGACTGGAGTAAAAACACCGCTCTGACTGACTGATGGAGTAAAAACACAGCTCTGACTGACTGACTGGAGTAGAGATACACAGCTCTGACTGACTGACTGGAGTAGAGAAACACCGCTCTGACTGCTGGGTGAGAAACACAGCTCCGACTGACTGACTGGAGTACAGAAACACAGCTCTGACTGACTGGAGTAGAGAAACACCACCTGACTGACTGAGTAGAAACACAACTCTGACTGACTGGAGTAGAGAAACACAGCTCAGACTGACTGGAGTAGAGAAACACCACACTGACTGACTAGAGTAAGAAACACAACTCTGACTGACTGGAGTGAGAAACACAGCTCTGACTGACTGGAGTAGAGAAAAACCACTCTGACTGACTGACTGGAGTAGAGAAACACCACTCTGACTGACTGGAGTAGAGAAACACTGTTCTGACTGACTGGAGTAGTGAAACACCACTCTGACTGACTGACTGGAGTAGAGAAACACAGCTCTGACTGACTGGGTAGAAACACCGGTCTGACTGACTGACTGGACTAGAGAAACACAGCTCTGAATGACTGGGTAGAAACACCACTCTGACTGACTGACTGGATAGAAACCACCGCTCTGACTGACTGACTGGAGTAAAACACCACTCTGACTGACTGACTGGAGTAGCACCGCTCTGACTGACTGACTGGCGTATAGAAACACCGCTCTGACTGACTGACTGGGTAAGAAACACAGCTCTGACTGACTGACTGGGTAGAAAGCACCGCTCTGACTGACTGACTGGAGTAGAGAAACACAGCTCTGACTAACTGACTGGAGTAGAGATACACCGCTCTGACTGACTGGCTGGAGTAAAACACCGCTCTGACTGACTGACTGGAGTAGAGAACACAGCTCCGACTGACTGGAGTACAGAAACACAGCTCTGACTGACTGGAGTAGAAAGCACCACACTGACTGACTAGAGTAGAGAAACACAACTCTGACTGACTGGAGTAGAAAACACAGCTCTGACTGACTGGAGTAGGAAACACCACTCCGACTGACTGACTGGCGTACAGAAACACAGCTCTGACTGACTGGAGTAGAGAAACACCACTCTGACTGACTGGAGTAAAAACACCACTCTGACTGACTGACTAGAGTAGAGAAACATCACTCTGACTGACTGGAGTAAAACACCACTCTGACTGACTGGAGTAGAAAACACAGCTCTGACTGACTGACTGGAGTGGAGAAACACCACTCTGACTGACTGACTGACTGACTGGACTAGAAAACACAGCTCTGAAATGACTGGAGTAGAAAACACCACTCTGACTGACTAACTGACTGGAGTAGAGAAACACCGCTCTGACCGACTGACTGGAGTAGAGAAACACAGCTCTGACTGACTGACTGGAGTAGAGAAACACCGCTCTGACTGACTGACTGGAGTAGAGACACAGCTCTGACTGACTGACTGGAGTAGAGATACACAGCTCTGACTGACTGACCGGAGTAGAAACACCGCTCTGACTGACTGACTGGGTAGAGAAACACAGCTCCGACTGACTGACTGGGGTACAGAAACACAGCTCTGACTGACTGGAGTAGAGAAACACCACACTGACTGACTAGAGTGAGAAACACAACTCTGACTGACTGGAGTAGGAAACACAGCTCAGACTGACTGGAGTAGAAAACACCACACTGACTGACTAGAGTAAAAAACACAACTCTGACTGACTGGAGTAAGAAACACAGCTCTGACTGACTGGAGTGAGAAACACCACTCTGACTGACTGACTGGAGTAGAAACACCACTCTGACTGACTGGAGTAGAGAAACACTGTTCTGACTGACTGGAGTAGTGAAACACCACTCTGACTACTGACTGGAGTAGAAACACAGCTCTGACTGACTGGAGTAGAAAACACCGCTCTGACTGACTGACTGGAGTAGAAACGCAGCTCTGACTGACTGACTGGAGTAGAGAAACACCGCTCTGACTGACTGACTGGAGTAGAGAAACACCACTCTGACTGACTGGAGTAGAGAAACAGTGCTCTGACTGACTGGAGTAGAGAAACACCGCTCTGACTGCCTGACTGGAGTAGAGAAACACCACTCTGACTGACTGGAGTAGAGAAACACAGCTCTGACTGACTGACTGGAGTAGAGAAACACAGCTCTGACTAACTGACTGGAGTAGAGATACACAGCTCTAACTGACTGACTGGAGTAGAGAAACACCGCTCTGACTGACTGACTGGAGTAGAGAAACACAGCTCCGACTGACTGGAGTACAGAAACACAGCTCTGACTGACTGGAGTAGAGAAGCACCACACTGACTGACTAGAGTAGAGAAACACAACTCTGACTGACTGGAGTAGAAAACACAGCTCTGACTGACTGGAGTGAGAAACACCACTCCGACTGACTGACTGGAGTACAGAAACACAGCTCTGACTGACTGGAGTAGAGAAACACCACTCTGACTGACTGGAGTAGAGAAACACCACTCTGACTGACTGACTAGAGTAGAGAAACATCACTCTGACTGACTGGAGTAGAGAAACACCACTCTGACTGACTGGAGTAGAGAAACACAGCTCTGACTGACTTACTGGGTGGAGAACACCACTGCTGACTGACTGACTGGACTAGAGAAACACAGCTCTGAATGACTGGAGTAGAGAAACACCACTCTGACTGACTAACTGACTGGAGTGGGAAACACCGCTCTGACTGACTGACTGGAGTAGAAAACACAGCTCTGACTGACTGACTGGAGTGGAGAACACCACTGTGACCGACTGACTGACTGGACTAGAGAAACACAGCTCTGAATGACTGGAGTAGGAAACACCACTCTGACTGACTGACTGGCTGGAGTAGAGAAACACCGCTCTGACTGACTGACTGGAGTAGAGAAACACAGCTCTGACTGACTGACTGGAGTAGAGAAACACCACTCTGACTGACTGACTGGAGTAGAGAAACACAGCTCTGACTGACTGACTGGAGTAGAGATACACAGCTCTGACTGACTGACTGGAGTAGAGAAACACCGCTCTGACTGACTGACTGGAGTGAGAAACACAGCTCCGACTGACTGACTGGAGTACAGAAACACAGCTCTGACTGACTGGA
The DNA here is from genome assembly GCF_905237065.1 of Salmo salar. Classification (NCBI taxonomy): domain Eukaryota; kingdom Metazoa; phylum Chordata; class Actinopteri; order Salmoniformes; family Salmonidae; genus Salmo; species Salmo salar. The sequence goes on from NC_059452.1 coordinate 44,924,282, forward strand.
GTAGAGAAACACCACACTGACTGACTAGAGTAGAGAAACACAACTCTGATTGACTGGAGTAGAGAAACACAGCTCAGACTGACTGGAGTAGAGAAACACCACACTGACTGACTAGAGTAGAGAAACACAACTCTGACTGACTGGAGTAGAGAAACACAGCTCTGACTGACTGGAGTAGAGAAAAACCACTCTGACTGACTGACTGGAGTAGAGAAACACCACTCTGACTGACTGGAGTGAGAAACACTGTTCTGACTGACTGGAGTAGTGAAACACCACTCTGACTGACTGACTGGAGTAGAGAAACACAGCTCTGACTGACTGGAGTAGAGAAACACCGGTCTGACTGACTGACTGGACTAGAGAAACACAGCTCTGAATGACTGGAGTAGAGAAACACCACTCTGACTGACTGACTGGGTAGAGAAACACCGCTCTGACTGACTGACTGGAGTAGAGAAACACCACTCTGACTGACTGACTGGAGTAGAGAAACACCGCTCTGACTGACTGACTGGAGTAAAACACCGCTCTGACTGACTGACTGGAGTAGAGAAACACAGCTCTGACTGACTGACTGGAGTAGAGAAACACCGCTCTGACTGACTGACTGGAGTAGAGAAACACAGCTCTGACTAACTGACTGGAGTAGAGATACACAGCTCTGACTGACTGACTGGAGTAGAGAAACACCGCTCTGACTGACTGACTGGAGTAGAGAAACACAGCTCCGACTGACTGGAGTACAGAAACACAGCTCTGACTGACTGGAGTAGAGAAGCACCACACTGACTGACTAGAGTAGAGAAACACAACTCTGACTGACTGGAGTAGAGAAACACAGCTCTGACTGACTGGAGTAGAGAAACACCACTCCGACTGACTGACTGGAGTACAGAAACAAAGCTCTGACTGACTGGAGTAGAGAAACACCACTCTGACTGACTGGAGTAGAGAAACACCGCTCTGACTGACTGACTGGAGTAGAGAAACACAGCTCTGACTGACTGACTGGAGTAGAGATACACAGCTCTGACTGACTGACTGGAGTAGAGAAACACCGCTCTGACTGACTGACTGGAGTAGAGAAACACAGCTCCGACTGACTGACTGGAGTACAGAAACACAGCTCTGACTGACTGGAGTAGAGAAACACCACACTGACTGACTAGAGTAGAGAAACACAACTCTGACTGACTGGAGTAGAGAAACACAGCTCTGACTGACTGGAGTAGAGAAACACCACTCTGACTGACTGACTGGAATAGAGAAACACCACTCTGACTGACTGGAGTAGAGAAACACTGTTCTGACTGACTGGAGTAGTGAAACACCACTCTGACTGACTGACTGGAGTAGAGAAACACAGCTCTGACTGACTGGAGTAGAGAAACACCGGTCTGACTGACTGACTGGACTAGAGAAACACAGCTCTGAATGACTGGAGTAGAGAAACACCACTCTGACTGACTGACTGGAGTAGAGAAACACCGCTCTGACTGACTGACTGGAGTAGAGAAACACCACTCTGACTGACTGACTGGAGTAGAGAAACACCGCTCTGAATGACTGACTGGAGTATAGAAACACCGCTCTGACTGACTGACTGGAGTAGAGAAACACAGCTCTGACTGACTGACTGGAGTAGAGAAACACCGCTCTGACTGACTGACTGGAGTAGAGAAACACAGCTCTGACTAACTGACTGGAGTAGAGATACACAGCTCTGACTGACTGACTGGAGTAGAGAAACACCGCTCTGACTGACTGACTGGAGTAGAGAAACACAGCTCCGACTGACTGGAGTACAGAAACACAGCTCTGACTGACTGGAGTAGAGAAGCACCACACTGACTGACTAGAGTAGAGAAACACAACTCTGACTGACTGAAGTAGAGAAACACAGCTCTGACTGACTGGAGTAGAGAAACACCACTCCGACTGACTGACTGGAGTACAGAAACACAGCTCTGACTGACTGGAGTAGAGAAACACCACTCTGACTGACTGGAGTAGAGAAACACCACTCTGACTGACTGACTAGAGTAGAGAAACATCACTCTGACTGACTGGAGTAGAGAAACACCACTCTGACTGACTGGAGTAGAGAAACACAGCTCTGACTGACTGACTGGAGTGGAGAAACACCACTGTGACTGACTGACTGACTGGACTAGAGAAACACAGCTCTGAATGACTGGAGTAGAGAAACACCACTCTGACTGACTGACTGACTGGAGTAGAGAAACACCGCTCTGACTGACTGACTGGAGTAGAGAAACACAGCTCTGACTGACTGACTGGAGTAGAGAAACACCGCTCTGACTGACTGACTGGAGTAGAGAAACACAGCTCTGACTGACTGACTGGAGTAGAGATACACAGCTCTGACTGACTGACTGGAGTAGAGAAACACCGCTCTGACTGACTGACTGGAGTAGAGAAACACAGCTCCGACTGACTGACTGGAGTACAGAAACACAGCTCTGACTGACTGGGTAGAGAAACACCACACTGACTGACTAGAGTAGAGAAACACAACTCTGACTGACTGGAGTAGAGAAACACAGCTCAGACTGACTGGAGTAGAGAAACACCACACTGACTGACTAGAGTAGAGAAACACAACTCTGACTGACTGGAGTAGAGAAACACAGCTCTGACTGACTGGAGTAGAGAAACACCACTCTGACTGACTGACTGGAGTAGAGAAACACCACTCTGACTGACTGGAGTAGAGAAACACTGTTCTGACTGACTGGAGTAGTGAAACACCACTCTGACTGACTGACTGGAGTAGAGAAACACAGCTCTGACTGACTGGAGTAGAGAAACACCGGTCTGACTGACTGACTGGACTAGAGAAACACAGCTCTGAATGACTGGAGTAGAGAAACACCACTCTGACTGACTGACTGGAGTAGAGAAACACCGCTCTGACTGACTGACTGGAGTAGAGAAACACCACTCTGACTGACTGACTGGAGTAGAGAAACACCGCTCTGACTGACTGACTGGAGTATAGAAACACCGCTCTGACTGACTGACTGGAGTAGAGAAACACAGCTCTGACTGACTGACTGGAGTGGAGAACACCGCTCTGACTGACTGACTGGAGTAGAAAACACAGCTCTGACTAACTGACTGGAGTAGAGATACACAGCTCTGACTGACTGACTGGAGTAGAGAAACACCGCTCTGACTGACTGACTGGAGTAGAGAAACACAGCTCCGACTGACTGGAGTACAGAAACACAGCTCTGACTGACTGGAGTAGAGAAGCACCACACTGACTGACTAGAGTAGAGAAACACAACTCTGACTGACTGGAGTAGAGAAACACAGCTCTGACTGACTGGAGTAGAGAAACACCACTCCGACTGACTGACTGGAGTACAGAAACACAGCTCTGACTGACTGGAGTAGAGAAACACCACTCTGACTGACTGGAGTAGAGAAACACCACTCTGACTGACTGACTAGAGTAGAGAAACATCACTCTGACTGACTGGAGTAGAGAAACACCACTCTGACTGACTGGAGTAGAGAAACACAGCTCTGACTGACTGACTGGAGTGGAGAAACACCACTCTGACTGACTGACTGACTGACTGGACTAGAGAAACACAGCTCTGAATGACTGGAGTAGAGAAACACCACTCTGACTGACTAACTGACTGGAGTAGAGAAACACCGCTCTGACTGACTGACTGGAGTAGAAACACAGCTCTGACTGACTGACTGGAGTAGAAACACCGCTCTGACTGACTGACTGGAGTAAGAAACACAGCTCTGACTGACTGACTGGAGTAGAGATACACAGCTCTGACTGACTGACTGGAGTAGAGAAACACCGCTCTGACTGACTGACTGGAGTAGAGAAACACAGCTCCGACTGACTGACTGGAGTACAGAAACACAGCTCTGACTGACTGGAGTAGAGAAACACCACACTGACTGACTAGAGTGAGAAACACAACTCTGACTGACTGGAGTAGAGAAACACAGCTCAGACTGACTGGAGTAGAGAAACACCACACTGACTGACTAGAGTAGAGAAACACAACTCTGACTGACTGGAGTAGAGAAACACAGCTCTGACTGACTGGAGTAGAGAAACACCACTCTGACTGACTGACTGGAGTAGAGAAACACCACTCTGACTGACTGGAGTAGAAAACACTGTTCTGACTGACTGGAGTAGTGAAACACCACTCTGACTGACTGACTGGAGTAGAGAAACACAGCTCTGACTGACTGGAGTAAGAAACACCGCTCTGACTGACTGACTGGAGTAAAAGCGCAGCTCTGACTGACTGACTGGAGTAGAGAAACACCGCTCTGACTGACTGACTGGAGTAGAAAACACCACTCTGACTGACTGGAGTAGAGAAACAGTGCTCTGACTGACTGGAGTAGAGAAACACCGCTCTGACTGCCTGACTGGAGTAGAGAAACACCACTCTGACTGACTGGAGTAGAGAAACACAGCTCTGACTGACTGACTGGAGTAGAGAAACACAGCTCTGACTAACTGACTGGAGTAGAGATACACAGCTCTAACTGACTGACTGGAGTAGAGAAACACCGCTCTGACTGACTGACTGGAGTAGAGAAACACAGCTCCGACTGACTGGAGTACAGAAACACAGCTCTGACTGACTGGAGTAGAGAAGCACCACACTGACTGACTAGAGTAGAGAAACACAACTCTGACTGACTGGAGTAGAAAACACAGCTCTGACTGACTGGAGTAGAGAAACACCACTCCGACTGACTGACTGGAGTACAGAAACACAGCTCTGACTGACTGGAGTAGAGAAACACCACTCTGACTGACTGGAGTAGAGAAACACCACTCTGACTGACTGACTAGAGTAGAGAAACATCACTCTGACTGACTGGAGTAGAGAAACACCACTCTGACTGACTGGAGTAGAGAAACACAGCTCTGACTGACTGACTGGAGTGGAGAAACACCACTCTGACTGACTGACTGACTGGACTAGAGAAACACAGCTCTGAATGACTGGGTAGGAAACACCACTCTGACTGACTAACTGACTGGAGTAGAGAAACACCGCTCTGACTGACTGACTGGAGTAGAGAAACACAGCTCTGACTGACTGACTGGAGTGGAGAAACACCACTGTGACTGACTGACTGACTGGACTAGAGAAACACAGCTCTGAATGACTGGAGTAGAGAAACACCACTCTGACTGACTGACTGACTGGAGTAGAAAACACCGCTCTGACTGACTGACTGGAGTAGAGAAACACAGCTCTGACTGACTGACTGGAGTAGAAAACACCACTCTGACTGACTGACTGGAGTAGAGAAACACAGCTCTGACTGACTGACTGGAGTAGAGATACACCGCTCTGACTGACTGACTGGAGTAGAGAAACACCGCTCTGACTGACTGACTGGAGTAGAGAAACACAGCTCCGACTGACTGACTGGAGTAAGAAACACAGCTCAGACTGACTGGAGTAGAGAAACACCACACTGACTGACTAGAGTAGAGAAACACAACTCTGACTGACTGGGTAGAGAAACACAGCTCTGACTGACTGGGTAGAGAAAAACCACTCTGACTGACTGACTGGAGTAGAGAAACACCACTCTGACTGACTGGAGTAGAGAAACACTGTTCTGACTGACTGGAGTAGTGAAACACCACTCTGACTGACTGACTGGAGTAGAGAAACACAGCTCTGACTGACTGGAGTAGAGAAACACCGGTCTGACTGACTGACTGGACTAGAGAAACACAGCTCTGAATGACTGGAGTAGAGAAACACCACTCTGACTGACTGACTGGAGTAGAAACACCGCTCTGACTGACTGACTGGAGTAGAGAAACACCACTCTGACTGACTGACTGGAGTAGAGAAACACCGCTCTGACTGACTGACTGGAGTATAGAAACACCGCTCTGACTGACTGACTGGAGTAGAGAAACACAGCTCTGACTGACTGACTGGAGTAGAGAAACACCGCTCTGACTGACTGACTGGAGTAGAGAAACACAGCTCTGACTAACTGACTGGAGTAGAGATACACAGCTCTGACTGACTGACTGGAGTAGAGAAACACCGCTCTGACTGACTGACTGGAGTAGAGAAACACAGCTCCGACTGACTGGAGTACAGAAACACAGCTCTGACTGACTGGAGTAGAGAAGCACCACACTGACTGACTAGAGTAGAGAAACACAACTCTGACTGACTGGAGTAGAGAAACACAGCTCTGACTGACTGGAGTAGAGAAACACCACTCCGACTGACTGACTGGAGTACAGAAACAAAGCTCTGACTGACTGGAGTAGAGAAACACCACTCTGACTGACTGGAGTAGAGAAACACCACTCTGACTGACTGACTAGAGTAGAGAAACATCACTCTGACTGACTGGAGTAGAGAAACACCACTCTGACTGACTGGAGTAGAGAAACACAGCTCTGACTGACTGACTGGAGTGGAGAAACACCACTCTGACTGACTGACTGACTGGACTAGAGAAACACAGCTCTGAATGACTGGAGTAGAGAAACACCACTCTGACTGACTAACTGACTGGAGTAGAGAAACACCGCTCTGACTGACTGACTGGAGTAGAGAAACACAGCTCTGACTGACTGACTGGAGTAGAGAAACACCGCTCTGACTGACTGACTGGAGTAGAGAAACACAGCTCTGACTGACTGACTGGAGTAGAGATACACAGCTCTGACTGACTGACTGGAGTAGAGAAACACCGCTCTGACTGACTGACTGGAGTAGAGAAACACAGCTCCGACTGACTGACTGGAGTACAGAAACACAGCTCTGACTGACTGGAGTAGAGAAACACCACACTGACTGACTAGAGTAGAAACACAACTCTGACTGACTGGAGTAGAGAAACACAGCTCAGACTGACTGGAGTAGAGAAACACCACACTGACTGACTAGAGTAGAGAAACACAACTCTGACTGACTGGAGTAGAGAAACACAGCTCTGACTGACTGGAGTAGAGAAACACCACTCTGACTGACTGACTGGAGTAGAGAAACACCACTCTGACTGACTGGAGTAGAGAAACACTGTTCTGACTGACTGGAGTAGTGAAACACCACTCTGACTGACTGACTGGAGTAGAGAAACACAGCTCTGACTGACTGGAGTAGAGAAACACCGCTCTGACTGACTGACTGGAGTAGAGAAACACCGCTCTGACTGCCTGACTGGAGTAGAGAAACACCACTCTGACTGACTGGAGTAGAGAAACACAGCTCTGACTGACTGACTGGAGTAGAGAAACACAGCTCTGACTAACTGACTGGAGTAGAGATACACAGCTCTAACTGACTGACTGGAGTAGAGAAACACCGCTCTGACTGACTGACTGGAGTAGAGAAACACAGCTCCGACTGACTGGAGTACAGAAACACAGCTCTGACTGACTGGAGTAGAGAAGCACCACACTGACTGACTAGAGTAGAGAAACACAACTCTGACTGACTGGAGTAGAGAAACACAGCTCTGACTGACTGGAGTAGAGAAACACCACTCCGACTGACTGACTGGAGTACAGAAACACAGCTCTGACTGACTGGAGTAGAGAAACACCACTCTGACTGACTGGAGTAGAGAAACACCACTCTGACTGACTGACTAGAGTAGAGAAACATCACTCTGACTGACTGGAGTAGAGAAACACCACTCTGACTGACTGGAGTAGAGAAACACAGCTCTGACTGACTGACTGGAGTGGAGAAACACCACTCTGACTGACTGACTGACTGGACTAGAGAAACACAGCTCTGAATGACTGGGTAGAGAAACACCACTCTGACTGACTAACTGACTGGAGTAGAGAAACACCGCTCTGACTGACTGACTGGAGTAGAGAAACACAGCTCTGACTGACTGACTGGAGTAGGGAAACACCGCTCTGACTGACTGACTGGAGTAGAAAACACAGCTCTGACTGACTGACTGGAGTAGAGATACACAGCTCTGACTGACTGACTGGAGTAGAGAAACACCGCTCTGACTGACTGACTGGAGTAGAGAAACACAGCTCCGACTGACTGACTGGAGTACAGAAACACAGCTCTGACTGACTGGAGTAGAGAAACACCACACTGACTGACTAGAGTAGAGAAACACAACTCTGACTGACTGGAGTAGAGAAACACAGCTCAGACTGACTGGAGTAGAGAAACACCACACTGACTGACTAGAGTAGAGAAACACAACTCTGACTGACTGGAGTAGAGAAACACAGCTCTGACTGACTGGAGTAGAGAAACACCACTCTGACTGACTGACTGGAGTAGAGAAACACCACTCTGACTGACTGGAGTAGAGAAACACTGTTCTGACTGACTGGAATAGTGAAACACCACTCTGACTGACTGACTGGAGTAGAGAAACACAGCTCTGACTGACTGGAGTAGAGAAACACCGCTCTGACTGACTGACTGGAGTAGAGAAACGCAGCTCTGACTGACTGACTGGAGTAGAGAAACACCGCTCTGACTGACTGACTGGAGTAGAGAAACACCACTCTGACTGACTGGAGTAGAGAAACAGTGCTCTGACTGACTGGAGTAGAGAAACACCGCTCTGACTGCCTGACTGGAGTAGAGAAACACCACTCTGACTGACTGGAGTAGAGAAACACAGCTCTGACTGACTGACTGGAGTAGTGAAACATCGCTCTGACTGACTGGAGTAGAGAAACACCACTCAGACTGACTGGAGTAGAGAAACACCACTCTGACTGACTGACTAGAGTAGAGAAACATCGCTCTGACTGACTGGAGTAAAGAAACACCACTCTGACTGACTGGAGTAGAGATACACAGCTCTGACTGACTGACTGGAGTGGAGAAACACCACTCTGACTGACTGACTGACTGGACTAGAGAAACACAGCTCTGAATGACTGGAGTAGAGAAACACCACTCCGACTGACTGACTGGAGTACAGAAACACAGCTCTGACTGACTGGAGTAGAGAAACATCACTCTGACTGACTGGAGTAGAGAAACACCACTCTGACTGACTGACTAGAGTAGAGAAACATCACTCTGACTGACTGGAGTAGAGAAACACCACTCTGACTGACTGGAGTAGAGAAACACAGCTCTGACTGACTGACTGGAGTGGAGAAACACCACTCTGACTGACTGACTGACTGGACTAGAGAAACACAGCTCTGAATGACTGGAGTAGAGAAACACCACTCTGACTGACTGACTGACTGGAGTAGAGAAACACCGCTCTGACTGACTGACTGGAGTAGAGAAACACAGCTCTGACTGACTGACTGGAGTAGAGAAACACCGCTCTGACTGACTGACTGGAGTAAGAAACACAGCTCTGACTGACTGACTGGAGTAGAGATACACAGCTCTGACTGACTGACTGGAGTAGAGAAACACCGCTCTGACTGACTGACTGGAGTAGAGAAACACAGCTCCGACTGACTGACTGGAGTACAGAAACACAGCTCTGACTGACTGGAGTAGAGAAACACCACACTGACTGACTAGAGTAGAGAAACACAACTCTGACTGACTGGAGTAGAGAAACACAGCTCAGACTGACTGGGTAGAGAAACACCACACTGACTGACTAGAGTAGAGAAACACAACTCTGACTGACTGGAGTAAGAAACACAGCTCTGACTGACTGGAGTAGAGAAACACCACTCTGACTGACTGACTGGAGTAGAGAAACACCACTCTGACTGACTGGAGTAGAGAAACACTGTTCTGACTGACTGGAGTAGTGAAACACCACTCTGACTGACTGACTGGAGTAGAGAAACACAGCTCTGACTGACTGGAGTAGAGAAACACCGGTCTGACTGACTGACTGGACTAGAGAAACACAGCTCTGAATGACTGGAGTAGAGAAACACCACTCTGACTGACTGACTGGAGTAGAGAAACACCGCTCTGACTGACTGACTGGAGTAGAAAACACCACTCTGACTGACTGACTGGAGTAGAGAAACACCGCTCTGACTGACTGACTGGAGTAAAACACCGCCTGACGACTGACGGACAACTCTGACTGACTGGAGAGAAACACCGCTCTGACTGACTGACTGGAGTAGAGAAACACAGCTCTGACAACTGACGGAGAGACACAGCTCTGACTGACTGACTGGAGTAGAAAACACCGCTCTGACTGACTGACTGGAGTAGAAACACAGCTCCGACTGACTGCAGTACAGAAACACAGCTCTGACTGACTGGAGTAGAGAAGCACCACACTGACTGACTAGAGTAGAGAAACACAACTCTGACTGACTGGAGTAGAGAAACACAGCTCTGACTGACTGGAGTAGAGAAACACCACTCCGACTGACTGACTGGAGTACAGAAACACAGCTCTGACTGACTGGAGTAGAGAAACACCACTCTGACTGACTGACTGGAGTAGAGAAACACCACTCTGACTGACTGGAGTAGAGAAACACTGTTCTGACTGACTGGAGTAGTGAAACACCACTCTGACTGACTGACTGGAGTAGAGAAACACAGCTCTGACTGACTGGAGTAGAGAAACACCGCTCTGACTGACTGACTGGAGTAGAGAAACGCAGCTCTGACTGACTGACTGGAGTAGAGAAACACCGCTCTGACTGACTGACTGGAGTAGAGAAACACCACTCTGACTGACTGGAGTAGAGAAACAGTGCTCTGACTGACTGGAGTAGAGAAACACCGCTCTGACTGCCTGACTGGAGTAGAGAAACACCACTCTGACTGACTGGAGTAGATTAACACAGCTCTGACTGACTGACTGGAGTAGAGAAACATCGCTCTGACTGACTGGAGTAGAGAAACACCACTCTGACTGACTGGAGTAGAAAACACCACTCTGACTGACTGACTAGAGTAGAGAAACATCGCTCTGACTGACTGGAGTAAAGAAACACCACTCTGACTGACTGGAGTAGAGATACACAGCTCTGACTGACTGACTGGAGTGGAGAAACACCACTCTGACTGACTGACTGACTGGACTAGAGAAACACAGCTCTGAATGACTGGAGTAGAAAACACCACTCCGACTGACTGACTGGAGTACAGAAACACAGCTCTGACTGACTGGAGTAGAGAAACACCACTCTGACTGACTGGAGTAGAGAAACACCACTCTGACTGACTGACTAGAGTAGAAAACATCACTCTGACTGACTGGAGTAGAGAAACACCACTCTGACTGACTGGAGTAGAGAAACACAGCTCTGACTGACTGACTGGAGTGGAGAAACACCACTGTGACTGACTGACTGACTGGACTAGAGAAACACAGCTCTGAATGACTGGAGTAGAGAAACACCACTCTGACTGACTGACTGACTGGAGTAGAGAAACACCGCTCTGACTGACTGACTGGAGTAGAGAAACACAGCTCTGACTGACTGACTGGAGTAGAGAAACACCGCTCTGACTGACTGACTGGAGTAGAGAAACACAGCTCTGACTGACTGACTGGAGTAGAGATACACAGCTCTGACTGACTGACTGGAGTAGAGAAACACCGCTCTGACTGACTGACTGGAGTAGAGAAACACAGCTCCGACTGACTGACTGGAGTACAGAAACACAGCTCTGACTGACTGGAGTAGAGAAACACCACACTGACTGACTAGAGTAGAAAACACAACTCTGACTGACTGGAAGAAACACAGCTCAGACTGACTGGAGTAGAGAAACACCACACTGACTGACTAGAGTAGAGAAACACAACTCTGACTGACTGGAGTAGAGAAACACAGCTCTGACTGACTGGAGTAGAGAAACACCACTCTGACTGACTGACTGGAGTAGAGAAACACCACTCTGACTGACTGGAGTAGAGAAACACTGTTCTGACTGACTGGAGTAGTGAAACACCACTCTGACTGACTGACTGGAGTAGAGAAACACAGCTCTGACTGACTGGAGTAGAGAAACACCGGTCTGACTGACTGACTGGACTAGAGAAACACAGCTCTGAATGACTGGAGTAGAGAAACACCACTCTGACTGACTGACTGGAGTAGAGAAACACCGCTCTGACTGACTGACTGGAGTAGAGAAACACCACTCTGACTGACTGACTGGAGTAGAGAAACACCGCTCTGACTGACTGACTGGAGTATAGAAACACCGCTCTGACTGACTGACTGGAGTAGAGAAACACAGCTCTGACTGACTGACTGGAGTAGAGAAACACCGCTCTGACTGACTGACTGGAGTAGAGAAACACAGCTCTGACTAACTGACTGGAGTAGAGATACACAGCTCTGACTGACTGACTGGAGTAGAGAAACACCGCTCTGACTGACTGACTGGAGTAGAGAAACACAGCTCCGACTGACTGGAGTACAGAAACACAGCTCTGACTGACTGGAGTAGAGAAGCACCACACTGACTGACTAGAGTAGAGAAACACAACTCTGACTGACTGGAGTAGAGAAACACAGCTCTGACTGACTGGAGTAGAGAAACACCACTCCGACTGACTGACTGGAGTACAGAAACACAGCTCTGACTGACTGGAGTAGAGAAACACCACTCTGACTGACTGGAGTAGAGAAACACCACTCTGACTGACTGACTAGAGTAGAGAAACATCACTCTGACTGACTGGAGTAGAGAAACACCACTCTGACTGACTGGAGTAGAGAAACACAGCTCTGACTGACTGACTGGAGTGGAGAAACACCACTCTGACTGACTGACTGACTGGACTAGAGAAACACAGCTCTGAATGACTGGAGTAGAGAAACACCACTCTGACTGACTGACTGGAGTAGAGAAACACCGCTCTGACTGACTGACTGGAGTAGAGAAACACAGCTCTGACTGACTGACTGGAGTAGAGAAACACCGCTCTGACTGACTGACTGGAGTAGAGAAACACAGCTCTGACTGACTGACTGGAGTAGAGATACACAGCTCTGACTGACTGACTGGAGTAGAGAAACACCGCTCTGACTGACTGGAGTAGAGAAACACCACACTGACTGACTAGAGTAGAGAAACACAATTCTGACTGACTGGAGTAGAGAAACACAGCTCAGACTGACTGGAGTAGAGAAACACCGCTCTGACTGACTGACTGGAGTAGAGAAACGCAGCTCTGACTGACTGACTGGAGTAGAGAAACACCGCTCTGACTGACTGACTGGAGTAGAGAAACACCACTCTGACTGACTGGAGTAGAGAAACAGTGCTCTGACTGACTGGAGTAGAGAAACACCGCTCTGACTGCCTGACTGGAGTAGAGAAACACCACTCTGACTGACTGGAGTAGAGAAACACAGCTCTGACTGACTGACTGGAGTAGAGAAACATCGCTCTGACTGACTGACTAGTGTAGAGAAACATCGCTCTGACTGACTGGAGTAAAGAAACACCACTCTGACTGACTGGAGTAGAGATACACAGCTCTGACTGACTGACTGGAGTGGAGAAACACCACTCTGACTGACTGACTGACTGGACTAGAGAAACACAGCTCTGAATGACTGGAGTAGAGAAACACCACTCTGACTGACTGACTGGAGTAGAGAAACACCACTCTGACTGACTGACTGGAGTAGAGAAACACCGCTCTGACTCACTGACTGGAGTAGAGAAACACCGCTCTGACTGACTGACTGGAGTAGAGAAACACCACTCTGACTGACTGACTGGAGTAGAGAAACACCGCTCTGACTGACTGACTGGAGTAGAGAAACACCACTCTGACTCACTGACTGGAGTAGAGAAACACCGCTCTGACTCACTGACTGGAGTAGAGAAACACCGCTCTGACTGATTGACTGGAGTAGAGAAACACCACTCTGACTGACTGACTGGAGTAGAGAAACACCACTCTGACTGACTGACTGGAGTAGAGAAACACAGCTCTGACTGACTGGAGTAGAGAAACACCGCTCTGACTGACTGACTGGAGTAGAGAAACACAGCTCTGACTGACTGAATGGAGTAGAGAAACACCACTCTGACTGACTGACTGGAGTAGAGAAACACAGCTCTGACTGACTGACTGGAGTAGAGAACCACAGCTCTGACTGACTGACTGGAGTAGAGAAACACCGCTCTGACTGACTGACTGGAGTAGAGAAACACCACTCTGACTGACTGACTGGAGTAGAGAAACACCGCTCTGACTCACTGACTGGAGAAGAGAAACACCACTCTGACTGACTGGAGTAGAGAAACACCACTCTGACTGACTGGAGTAGAGAAACACCACTCTGACTGACTGACTGACAGGACTAGAGAAACACAGCTCTGAATGACTGGAGTAGAGAAACACCACTCTGACTGACTGACTGGAGTAGAGAAACACCACTCTGACTGACTGACTGGAGTAGAGAAACACCGCTCTGACTCACTGACTGGAGTAGAGAAACACCGCTCTGACTGACTGACTGGAGTAGAGAAACACCACTCTGACTGACTGACTGGAGTAGAGAAACACCGCTCTGACTGACTGACTGGAGTAGAGAAACACCACTCTGACTGACTGACAGGAGTAGAGAAACACCGCTCTGACTCACTGACTGGAGTAGAGAAACACCGCTCTGACTGACTGACTGGAGTAGAGAAACACCACTCTGACTGACTGACTGGAGTAGAGAAACACCACTCTGACTGACTGACTGGAGTAGAGAAACACAGCTCTGACTGACTGGAGTAGAGAAACACCGCTCTGACTGACTGACTGGAGTAGAGAAACACAGCTCTGACTGACTGACTGGAGTAGAGAAACACCACTCTGACTGACTGACTGGAGTAGAGAAACACAGCTCTGACTGACTGACTGGAGTAGAGAAACACAGCTCTGACTGACTGACTGGAGTAGAGAAACACCGCTCTGACTGACTGACTGGAGTAGAGAAATACCACTCTGACTGACTGACTGGAGTAGAGAAACACCGCTCTGACTCACTGACTGGAGTAGAGAAACACCACTCTGACTGACTGACTGACTGGAGTAGAGAAACACCGCTCTGACTGACTGACTGGAGTAGAGAAACACAGCTCTGACTGACTGACTGGAGTAGAGAAACACCGCTCTGACTGACTGACTGGAGTAGAGAAACACAGCTCTGACTGACTGACTGGAGTAGAGATACACAGCTCTGACTGACTGACTGGAGTAGAGAAACACCGCTCTGACTGACTGACTGGAGTAGAGAAACACAGCTCCGACTGACTGACTGGAGTACAGAAACACAGCTCTGACTGACTGGAGTAGAGAAACACCGCTCTGACTGCCTGACTGGAGTAGAGAAACACCACTCTGACTGACTGGAGTAGAGAAACACAGCTCTGACTGACTGACTGGAGTAGAGAAACATCGCTCTGACTGACTGGAGTAGAGAAACACCACTCTGACTGACTGTAGTAGAGAAACACCACTCTGACTGACTGACTAGAGTAGAGAAACATCGCTCTGACTGACTGGAGTAAAGAAACACCACTCTGACTGACTGGAGTAGAGATACACAGCTCTGACTGACTGACTGGAGTGGAGAAACACCACTCTGACTGACTGACTGACTGGACTAGAGAAACACAGCTCTGAATGACTGGAGTAGAGAAACACCACTCTGACTGACTGACTGGAGTAGAGAAACACCACTCTGACTGACTGACTGGAGTAGAGAAACACCGCTCTGACTCACTGACTGGAGTAGAGAAACACCGCTCTGACTGACTGACTGGAGTAGAGAAACACCACTCTGACTGACTGACTGGAGTAGAGAAACACCGCTCTGACTGACTGACTGGAGTAGAGAAACACCACTCTGACTGACTGACTGGAGTAGAGAAACACCGCTCTGACTCACTGACTGGAGTAGAGAAACACCGCTCTGACTGACTGACTGGAGTAGAGAAACACCACTCTGACTGACTGACTGGAGTAGAGAAACACCACTCTGACTGACTGACTGGAGTAGAGAAACACAGCTCTGACTGACTGGAGTAGAGAAACACCGCTCTGACTGACTGACTGGAGTAGAGAAACACAGCTCTGACTGACTGACTGGAGTAGAGAAACACCACTCTGACTGACTGACTGGAGTAGAGAAACACAGCTCTGACTGATTGACTGGAGTAGAGAAACACAGCTCTGACTGACTGACTGGAGTAGAGAAACACCGCTCTGACTGACTGACTGGAGTAGAGAAATACCACTCTGACTGACTGACTGTAGTAGAGAAACACCGCTCTGACTCACTGACTGGAGTAGAGAAACACCACTCTGACTGACTGACTGGAGTAGAGAAACACAGCTCTGACTTACTGTAGTAGTGAAACACCGCTCTGACTGACTGACTGGAGTAGAGAAACACAGCTCTGACTGACTGACTGGAGTAGAGAAACACCGCTCTGACTGACTGACTGGAGTAGAGAAACACAGCTCTCACTGACTGACTGGAGTAGAGAAACACAGCTCTGACTGACTGACTGGAGTAGAGAAACACCGCTCTGACTGACTGACTGGAGTAGAGAAACACAGCTCTGACTGACTGGAGTAGAGAAACACCACTCTGACTGACTGACTGGAGTAGAGAAACACCACTCTGACTGACTGACTGGAGTAGAGAAACACCACTCTGACTGACTGGAGTAGAAAAACACTGCTCTGACTGACGGGAGTAGAGAAAGACCACTCTGACTGACTGACTGACTGGAGTAGAGAAACACAGGTCTGACTGACTGACTGGAGTAGAGAAACACAGCTCTGACTGACTGGAGTAGAGAAACACCGCTCTGACTGACTGACTGGAGTAGAGAAACGCAGCTCTGACTGACTGACTGGAGTAGAGAAACACCGCTCTGACTGACTGACTGGAGTAGAGAAACACAGCTGTTACTGACTGACTGGAGTAGAGAAACACCGCTCTGACTGACTGACTGGAGTAGAGAAACACAGCTCTGACTGACTGGAGTAGAGAAACACCACTCTGACTGACTGACTGGAGTAGAGAAACATTGCTCTGACTGACTGGAGTAGAGAAACACCACTCTGACTGACTGACTAGAGTAGAGAAACATCACTCTGACTGACTGGAGTAGAGAAACACCACTCTGACTGACTGGAGTAGAGAAACACAGCTCTGACTGACTGACTGGAGTGGAGAAACACCACTCTGACTGACTGACTGGACTAGAGAAACACAGCTCTGAATGACTGGAGTAGAGAAACACCACTCTGACTGACTGACTGGAGTAGAGAAACACCACTCTGACTGACTGACTGGAGTAGAGAAACACCGCTCTGATTCACTGACTGGAGTAGAGAAACACCGCTCTGACTGACTGACTGACTGGAGTAGAGAAACACCACTCTGACTGACTGACTGGAGTAGAGAAACACCGCTCTGACTGACTGACTGGAGTAGAGAAACACCGCTCTGACTGACTGACTGGAGTAGAGAAACACAGCTCTGACTGACTGACTGGAGTAGAGAAACACCGCTCTGACTGACTGACTGGAGTAGAGAAACACAGCTCTGACTGACTGACTGGAGTAGAGATACACAGCTCTGACTGACTGACTGGAGTAGAGAAACACCGCTCTGACTGACTGACTGGAGTAAAGAAACACAGCTCCGACTGACTGACTGGAGTACAGAAACACAGCTCTGACTGACTGGAGTAGAGAAACACCACACTGACTGACTAGAGTAGAGAAACACAACTCTGACTGACTGGAGTAGAGAAACACAGCTCTGACTGACTGGAGTAGAGAAACACCGCTCTGACTGACTGACTGGAGTAGAGAAACACAGCTCTGACTCACTGCAGTAGAGAAACACCACTCTGACTGACTGACTGGAGTAGAGAAACACAGCTCTGACTGACTGGAGTAGAGAAACACCACACTGACTGACTAGAGTAGAGAAACACAACTCTGACTGACTGACTGGAGTAGAGAAACACCGCTCTGATTCACTGACTGGAGTAGAGAAACACCGCTCTGACTGACTGACTGACTGGAGTAGAGAAACACCACTCTGACTGACTGACTGGAGTAGAGAAACACCGCTCTGACTGACTGACTGGAGTAGAGAAACACCGCTCTGACTGACTGACTGGAGTAGAGAAACACAGCTCTGACTGACTGACTGGAGTAGAGAAACACCGCTCTGACTGACTGACTGGAGTAGAGAAACACAGCTCTGACTGACTGACTGGAGTAGAGATACACAGCTCTGACTGACTGACTGGAGTAGAGAAACACCGCTCTGACTGACTGACTGGAGTAGAGAAACACAGCTCCGACTGACTGACTGGAGTACAGAAACACAGCTCTGACTGACTGGAGTAGAGAAACACCACACTGACTGACTAGAGTAGAGAAACACAACTCTGACTGACTGGAGTAGAGAAACACAGCTCTGACTGACTGGAGTAGAGAAACACCGCTCTGACTGACTGACTGGAGTAGAGAAACACAGCTCTGACTCACTGCAGTAGAGAAACACCACTCTGACTGACTGACTGGAGTAGAGAAACACAGCTCTGACTGACTGTAGTAGAGAAACACCACACTGACTGACTAGAGTAGAGAAACACAACTCTGACTGACTGGAGTAGAGAAACACAGCTCTGACTGACTGGAGTAGAGAAACACCACTCTGACTGACTGACTGGAGTAGAGAAACACCACTCTGACTGACTGGAGTAGAGAAACACTGCTCTGACTGACTGGAGTAGAGAAACACCACTCTGACTGACTGACTGTAGTAGAGAAACACAGCTCTGACTGACTGTAGTAGAGAAACACCACTCTGACTGACTGACTGGAGTAGAGAAACATCGCTCTGACTGACTGGAGTAGAGAAACACCACTCTGACTGACTGGAGTAGAGAAACACAGCTCTGACTGACTGACTGGAGTGGAGAAACACCACTCTGACTGACTGACTGACTGACTGGACTAGAGAAACACAGCTCTGAATGACTGGAGTAGAGAAACACCACTCTGACTGACTGACTGGAGTAGAGAAACACAGCTCTGACTGACTGGAGTAGAGAAACACCACTCTGACTGACTGACTGGAGTAGAGAAACACCGCTCTGACTGACTGACTGGAGTAGAGAAACACCACTCTGACTGACTGACTAGAGTAGAGTTGAGAAACATCACTCTGACTGACTGGAGTAGAGAAACACGTACTCTGACTGACTGGAGTAGAGAAACACCGCTCTGACTGACTGACTGGAGTAGAGAAACACCACTCTGACTGACTGGAGTAGAGAAACACCGCTCTGACTGACTGACTGGAGTAGAGAAACACCACTCTGACTGACTGGAGTAGAGAAACACAGCTCTGACTGACTGACTGGAGTAGAGAAACACCGCTCTGACTGACTGGAGTAGAGAAACACCACTCTGACTGACTGGAGTAGAGAAACACCGCTCTGACTGACTGGAGTAGAGAAACACCACTCTGAATGACTGACTGGAGTAGAGAAACACCACTCTGACTGACTGACTGGAGTAGAGAAACACCGCTCTGACTGACTGACTGGAGTAGAGAAACACCGCTCTGACTGACTGACTGACTGGAGTAGAGAAACACAACTCTGACTGACTGGAGTAGAGAAACACCGCTCTGACTGACTGGAGTAGAGAAACACCACTCTGACTGACTGACTGGAGTAGAGAAACACCACTCTGACTGACTGACTGGAGTAGAGAAACACCACTCTGACTGACTGACTGGAGTAGAGAAACACCACTCTGACTGACTGGAGTAGAGAAACACAGCTCTGACTGACTGACTGGAGTAGAGAAACACCACTCTGACTGACTGGAGTAGAGAAACACCACTCTGACTGACTGTAGTAGAGAAACACCACTCTGACTGACTGGAGTAGAGAAACACCGCTCTGACTGACTGGAGTAGCGAAACACCACTCTGACTGACTCGAGTAGAGAAACACCACTCTGACTGACTGACTGGAGTAGAGTAACACCGCTCTGACTGACTGACTGGAGTAGAGAAACACCACTCTGACCTACTGACTGGAGTAGAAAAACACCGCTCTGACTGACTGACTGGAGTAGAGAAACACCACTCTGACTGACTGGAGTAGAGAAACACCGCTCTGACTGACTGACTGGAGTAGAGAAACACCGCTCTGACTGACTGGAGTAGAGAAACACAGCTCTGACTGACTGACTGGAGTAGAGAAACACCGCTCTGACTGACTGGAGTAGAGAAACACCGCTCTGACTGACTGGAGTAGAGAAACACCACTCTGACTGACTGGAGTAGAGAAACACAGCTCTGACTGACTGACTGGAGTAGAGAAACACCGCTCTGACTGACTGACTGAAGTAGAGAAACACAGCTCTGACTGACTGACTGGAGTAGAGAAACATCGCTCTGACTGACTGGAGTAGAGAAACACCACTCTGACTGACTGACTGGAGTAGAGAAACACCGCTCTGACTGACTGACTGGAGTACAGAAACACCACTCTGACTGACTGACTGGAGTAGAGAAACACATCTCTGACTGACTGACTGACTGGAGTAGAGAAACACCGCTCTGACTGACTGACTGGAGTAGAGAAACACCACTCTGACTGACTGGAGTAGAGAAACACCACTCTGACCGACTGACTGGAGTAGAGAAACACAGCTCTGACTCACTGACTGGAGTAGAGAAACACCACTCTGACTGACTGACTGGAGTAGAGAAACACCACTCTGACTGACTGACTGACTGGAGTAGAGAAACACCGCTCTGACTGACTGACTGGAGTAGAGAAACACCACTCTGACTGACTGACTGTATTAGAGAAACACCGCTCTGACTGACTGACTGACTGACTGGAGTAGAGAAACACCACTCTGACTGACTGGAGTAGAGAAACACCGCCCTGACTGACTGACTGGAATAGAGAAACACCGCTCTGACTGACTGGAGTAGAGAAACACCACTCTGACTGACTGACTGGAGTAGAGAAACACCGCTCTGACTGACTGGAGTAGAGAAACACCGCTCTGACTGACTGGAGTAGAGAAACACCGCTCTGACTGACTGACTGGAGTAGAGAAACACCACTCTGACTGACTGACTGGAGTAGAGAAACACCGCTCTGACTGACTGACTGGAGTAGAGAAACACCACTCTGACTGACTGACTGGAGTAGAGAAACACCACTCTGACTGACTGACTGACTGGAGTAGAGAATCACCACTCTGACTGACTGGAGTAGAGAAAAACCACTCTGACTGACTGAAGTAGAGAAACACCACTCTGACTGACTGACTGGAGCAGAGAAACACCGCTCTGACTGACTGACTGGAGTAGAGAAACACCACTCTGACTGACTGACTGGAGTAGAGAAACACCACTCTGACTGACTGACTGGAGTAGAGAAACACCACTCTGACTGACTGACTGGAGTAGAGAAACACCACTCTGACTGACTGACTGGAGTAGAGAAACACCACTCTGACTGACTGGAGTAGAGAAACACCACTCTGACTGACTGTAGTAGAGAAACACCACTCTGACTGACTGGAGTAGAGAAACACCGCTCTGACTGACTGGAGTAGAGAAACACCACTCTGACTGACTGGAGTAGAGAAACACCACTCTGACTGACTGACTGGAGTAGAGTAACACCGCTCTGACTGACTGACTGGAGTAGAGAAACACCACTCTGACCTACTGACTGGAGTAGAGAAACACCGCTCTGACTGACTGACTGGAGTAGAGAAACACCACTCTGACTGACTGGAGTAGAGAAACACCGGTCTGACTGACTGACTGGAGTAGAGAAACACCACTCTGACTGACTGGAGTAGAGAAACACAGCTCTGACTGACTGACTGGAGTAGAGAAACACCGCTCTGACTGACTGGAGTAGAGAAACACCGCTCTGACTGACTGGAGTAGAGAAACACCACTCTGACTGACTGGAGTAGAGAAACACCGCTCTGACTGACTGGAGTAGAGAAACACCACTCTGAATGACTGACTGGAGTAGAGAAACACCACTCTGACTGACTGACTGGAGTAGAGAAACACCGCTCTGACTGACTGACTGGAGTAGAGAAACACCGCTCTGACTGACTGACTGACTGACTGGAGTAGAGAAACACCACTCTGACTGACTGGAGTAGAGAAACACCGCTCTGACTGACTGGAGTAGAGAAACACCGCTCTGACTGACTGACTGGAGTAGAGAAACACCACTCTGACTGACTGACTGGAGTAGAGAAACACCGCTCTGACTGACTGACTGGAGTAGAGAAACACCACTCTGACTGACTGACTGGAGTAGAGAAACACCACTCTGACTGACTGACTGACTGGAGTAGAGAATCACCACTCTGACTGACTGGAGTAGAGAAACACCACTCTGACTGACTGAAGTAGAGAAACACCACTCTGACTGACTGACTGGAGCAGAGAAACACCGCTCTGACTGACTGACTGGAGTAGAGAAACACCACTCTGACTGACTGACTGGAGTAGAGAAACACCACTCTGACTGACTGACTGGAGTAGAGAAACACCACTCTGAATGACTGACTGGAGTAGAGAAACACCACTCTGACTGACTGGAGTAGAGAAACACCACTCTGACTGACTGAAGTAGAGAAACACCACTCTGACTGACTGACTGACTGGAGTAGAGAAACACCGCTCTGACTGACTGACTGGAGTAGAGAAACACCACTCTGACTGACTGACTGGAGTAGAGAAACACAGCTCTGACTGACTGACTGGAGTAGAGAAACACCACTCTGACTGACTGTAGTAGAGAAACACCACTCTGACTGACTGACTGGAGTAGAGAAACATCGCTCTGACTGACTGGAGTAGAGAAACACCACTCTGACTGACTGGAGTAGAGAAACACAGCTCTGACTGACTGACTGGAGTGGAGAAACACCACTCTGACTGACTGACTGACTGACTGGACTAGAGAAACACAGCTCTGAATGACTGGAGTAGAGAAACACCACTCTGACTGACTGACTGGAGTAGAGAAACACAGCTCTGACTGACTGGAGTAGAGAAACACCACTCTGACTGACTGACTGGAGTAGAGAAACACCGCTCTGACTGACTGACTGGAGTAGAGAAACACCACTCTGACTGACTGACTAGAGTAGAGTTGAGAAACATCACTCTGACTGACTGGAGTAGAGAAACACGTACTCTGACTGACTGGAGTAGAGAAACACCGCTCTGACTGACTGACTGGAGTAGAGAAACACCACTCTGACTGACTGGAGTAGAGAAACACCGCTCTGACTGACTGACTGGAGTAGAGAAACACCACTCTGACTGACTGGAGTAGAGAAACACAGCTCTGACTGACTGACTGGAGTAGAGAAACACCGCTCTGACTGACTGGAGTAGAGAAACACCACTCTGACTGACTGGAGTAGAGAAACACCGCTCTGACTGACTGGAGTAGAGAAACACCACTCTGAATGACTGACTGGAGTAGAGAAACACCACTCTGACTGACTGACTGGAGTAGAGAAACACCGCTCTGACTGACTGACTGGAGTAGAGAAACACCGCTCTGACTGACTGACTGACTGGAGTAGAGAAACACAACTCTGACTGACTGGAGTAGAGAAACACCGCTCTGACTGACTGGAGTAGAGAAACACCACTCTGACTGACTGACTGGAGTAGAGAAACACCACTCTGACTGACTGACTGGAGTAGAGAAACACCACTCTGACTGACTGACTGGAGTAGAGAAACACCACTCTGACTGACTGGAGTAGAGAAACACAGCTCTGACTGACTGACTGGAGTAGAGAAACACCACTCTGACTGACTGGAGTAGAGAAACACCACTCTGACTGACTGTAGTAGAGAAACACCACTCTGACTGACTGGAGTAGAGAAACACCGCTCTGACTGACTGGAGTAGCGAAACACCACTCTGACTGACTCGAGTAGAGAAACACCACTCTGACTGACTGACTGGAGTAGAGTAACACCGCTCTGACTGACTGACTGGAGTAGAGAAACACCACTCTGACCTACTGACTGGAGTAGAGAAACACCGCTCTGACTGACTGACTGGAGTAGAGAAACACCACTCTGACTGACTGGAGTAGAGAAACACCGCTCTGACTGACTGACTGGAGTAGAGAAACACCACTCTGACTGACTGGAGTAGAGAAACACAGCTCTGACTGACTGACTGGAGTAGAGAAACACCGCTCTGACTGACTGGAGTAGAGAAACACCGCTCTGACTGACTGGAGTAGAGAAACACCACTCTGACTGACTGGAGTAGAGAAACACAGCTCTGACTGACTGACTGGAGTAGAGAAACACCGCTCTGACTGACTGACTGAAGTAGAGAAACACAGCTCTGACTGACTGACTGGAGTAGAGAAACATCGCTCTGACTGACTGGAGTAGAGAAACACCACTCTGACTGACTGACTGGAGTAGAGAAACACCGCTCTGACTGACTGACTGGAGTACAGAAACACCACTCTGACTGACTGACTGGAGTAGAGAAACACATCTCTGACTGACTGACTGACTGGAGTAGAGAAACACCGCTCTGACTGACTGACTGGAGTAGAGAAACACCACTCTGACTGACTGGAGTAGAGAAACACCACTCTGACCGACTGACTGGAGTAGAGAAACACAGCTCTGACTCACTGACTGGAGTAGAGAAACACCACTCTGACTGACTGACTGGAGTAGAGTAACACCACTCTGACTGACTGACTGACTGACTGGAGTAGAGAAACACCGCTCTGACTGACTGACTGGAGTAGAGAAACACCACTCTGACTGACTGACTGTATTAGAGAAACACCGCTCTGACTGACTGACTGACTGACTGGAGTAGAGAAACACCACTCTGACTGACTGGAGTAGAGAAACACCGCCCTGACTGACTGACTGGAATAGAGAAACACCGCTCTGACTGACTGGAGTAGAGAAACACCACTCTGACTGACTGACTGGAGTAGAGAAACACCGCTCTGACTGACTGGAGTAGAGAAACACCGCTCTGACTGACTGGATTAGAGAAACACCGCTCTGACTGACTGACTGGAGTAGAGAAACACCACTCTGACTGACTGACTGGAGTAGAGAAACACCGCTCTGACTGACTGACTGGAGTAGAGAAACACCACTCTGACTGACTGACTGGAGTAGAGAAACACCACTCTGACTGACTGACTGACTGGAGTAGAGAATCACCACTCTGACTGACTGGAGTAGAGAAAAACCACTCTGACTGACTGAAGTAGAGAAACACCACTCTGACTGACTGACTGGAGCAGAGAAACACCGCTCTGACTGACTGACTGGAGTAGAGAAACACCACTCTGACTGACTGACTGGAGTAGAGAAACACCACTCTGACTGACTGACTGGAGTAGAGAAACACCACTCTGACTGACTGACTGGAGTAGAGAAACACCACTCTGACTGACTGACTGGAGTAGAGAAACACCACTCTGACTGACTGGAGTAGAGAAACACCACTCTGACTGACTGTAGTAGAGAAACACCACTCTGACTGACTGGAGTAGAGAAACACCGCTCTGACTGACTGGAGTAGAGAAACACCACTCTGACTGACTGGAGTAGAGAAACACCACTCTGACTGACTGACTGGAGTAGAGTAACACCGCTCTGACTGACTGACTGGAGTAGAGAAACACCACTCTGACCTACTGACTGGAGTAGAGAAACACCGCTCTGACTGACTGACTGGAGTAGAGAAACACCACTCTGACTGACTGGAGTAGAGAAACACCGGTCTGACTGACTGACTGGAGTAGAGAAACACCACTCTGACTGACTGGAGTAGAGAAACACAGCTCTGACTGACTGACTGGAGTAGAGAAACACCGCTCTGACTGACTGGAGTAGAGAAACACCGCTCTGACTGACTGGAGTAGAGAAACACCACTCTGACTGACTGGAGTAGAGAAACACCGCTCTGACTGACTGGAGTAGAGAAACACCACTCTGAATGACTGACTGGAGTAGAGAAACACCACTCTGACTGACTGACTGGAGTAGAGAAACACCGCTCTGACTGACTGACTGGAGTAGAGAAACACCGCTCTGACTGACTGACTGACTGACTGGAGTAGAGAAACACCACTCTGACTGACTGGAGTAGAGAAACACCGCTCTGACTGACTGGAGTAGAGAAACACCGCTCTGACTGACTGACTGGAGTAGAGAAACACCACTCTGACTGACTGACTGGAGTAGAGAAACACCGCTCTGACTGACTGACTGGAGTAGAGAAACACCACTCTGACTGACTGACTGGAGTAGAGAAACACCACTCTGACTGACTGACTGACTGGAGTAGAGAATCACCACTCTGACTGACTGGAGTAGAGAAACACCACTCTGACTGACTGAAGTAGAGAAACACCACTCTGACTGACTGACTGGAGCAGAGAAACACCGCTCTGACTGACTGACTGGAGTAGAGAAACACCACTCTGACTGACTGACTGGAGTAGAGAAACACCACTCTGACTGACTGACTGGAGTAGAGAAACACCACTCTGAATGACTGACTGGAGTAGAGAAACACCACTCTGACTGACTGGAGTAGAGAAACACCACTCTGACTGACTGAAGTAGAGAAACACCACTCTGACTGACTGACTGACTGGAGTAGAGAAACACCGCTCTGACTGACTGACTGGAGTAGAGAAACACCACTCTGACTGACTGACTGGAGTAGAGAAACACAGCTCTGACTGACTGACTGGAGTAGAGAAACACCACTCTGACTGACTGGAGTAGAGAAACACCACTCTGACTGACTGACTGGAGTAGAGAAACACAGCTCTGACTGACTGACTGTAGTAGAGAAACACCACTCTGACTGACTGGAGTAGAGAAACACCGCTCTGACTGACTGGAGTAGAGAAACACCACTCTGACTGACTGGAGTAGAGAAACACCACTCTGACTGACTGACTGGAGTAGAGTAACACCGCTCTGACTGACTGACTGGAGTAGAGAAACACCACTCTGACCTACTGACTGGAGTAGAGAAACACCGCTCTGACTGACTGACTGGAGTAGAGAAACACCACTCTGACTGACTGGAGTAGAGAAACACCGCTCTGACTGACTGACTGGAGTAGAGAAACACCGCTCTGACTGACTGGAGTAGAGAAACACAGCTCTGACTGACTGACTGGAGTAGAGAAACACCGCTCTGACTGACTGGAGTAGAGAAACACCGCTCTGACTGACTGACTGGAGTAGAGAAACACCACTCTGACTGACTGGAGTAGAGAAACACCGCTCTGACTGACTGGAGTAGAGAAACACCACTCTGAATGACTGACTGGAGTAGAGAAACACCACTCTGACTGACTGACTGGAGTAGAGAAACACCGCTCTGACTGACTGACTGGAGTAGAGAAACACCGCTCTGACTGACTGACTGACTGGAGTAGAGAAACACCACTCTGACTGACTGACTGGAGTAGAGAAACACCACTCTGACTGACTGACTGATGGTCGTCTCATAGTAAAGTCCGGCTGGCTGGCTGACTGACTGTAGTGTATAGACACTAACTTCACTGTCTGCACTACTTCTATATACTGCTTAGTGTATAGGACTACTGACAGTACTGTACGATTGACTGGTTTTTCTTTTAGGTTTTTGCCTTTGTAGAAATGGGATATAATCTGTCTCACAGAAGTGAGATTGTTTGATACTATGGAAATAATTCAGGACCTCAAATTCAAAATGTTTGTTTTCTGAAACTAAAAGGATATTTTATATGTATGAATGTCAGTTATGTTGTTGTTCTTCGGCTATCTTTTATGTGTTTATGTTCCTTATTGCATGGTGTTTATTGTGGATGTTCAGATCATTTTCAGCCCCTGGACTTTCAACTTCACTGTCTGTTTGTTTTCACTCAGGCCGCCCTTCAGCATTCAAATCAGATGTTATTGGTCACATACCCATGGTTAGCAGATGTTATTGGTCACATACACATGGTTAGCAGATGTTATTGGTCACATACACATGGTTAACAGATGTTATTGGTCACATACACATGGTTAGCAGATGTTATTGGTCACATACACATGGTTAACAGATGTTATTGGTCACATACACATGGTTAGCAGATGTTATTGGTCACATACACATGGTTAACAGATGTTATTGGTCACATACACATGGTTAGCAGATGTTATTGGTCACATACACATGGTTAGCAGATGTTATTGGTCACATACAGATGTTATTGGTCACATACACATGGTTAGCAGATGTTATTGGTCACATACACATGGTTAGCAGATGTTATTGGTCACATACACATGGTTAACAGATGTTATTGGTCACATACACATGGTTAACAGATGTTATTGGTCACATACACATGGTTAACAGACGTTATTGGTCACATACACATGGTTAACAGATGTTATTGGTCACATACACATGGTTAGCAGATGTTATTGGTCACATACACATGGTTAACAGATGTTATTGGTCACATACACATGGTTAGCAGATGTTATTGGTCACATACACATGGTTAACAGATGTTATTGGTCACATACACATGGTTAGCAGATGTTATTGGTCACATACACATGGTTAGCAGATGTTATTGGTCACATACAGATGTTATTGGTCACATACACATGGTTAGCAGATGTTATTGGTCACATACACATGGTTAGCAGATGTTATTGGTCACATACACATGGTTAACAGATGTTATTGGTCACATACACATGGTTAACAGATGTTATTGGTCACATACACATGGTTAACAGACGTTATTGGTCACATACACATGGTTAACAGATGTTATTGGTCACATACACATGGTTTACAGATGTTATTGGTCACATACACATGGTTAACAGATGTTAATGAGAGTGTAGTGAAATGCTTGTGCTTCTAGTCCCGACAGTGCAGTAATATCTAACAAGTAATCTAACAATTCCACAACAACTACCTTATACACACAATCTAAAGGGATGGAATAAGAATATGTACATATAAATATATGGATGAGCGATGGCCGAACGGCATAGGCAAGGTGCAATAGATGGTATAAAATACAGTATATACATATGATATGAGTAATGTAAGATATGTAAACATTATTAAAATGACTAGTGATTAATTTATTAAAATGGCCAATGATTTGAGTCTGTATGTAGGCAGCAGCCTCTCTGTGTTAGTGATGGCTGTTTAACATTCTGATGGCCTTCAGATAGAAGCTGTTTTTCATTCTCTCTGTCCAAGCTTTGATGCAGCTGTACTGACCTGGCCTTCTGGATGATAATGGTGTGAACAGACAGTGACTCGGGTGCTGTAGATGTCATGGAGGGCAGGTAGTTTGCCCCTGGTGATGCGTTGTGCAGACCTCACTACCCTCTGGAGAGCCTTGCGGTTGTGGGCGGTGCAGTTGCCGTACCAGGCTGTGATACAGCCCAACAGGATGCTGTCAATTGTGCATCTGTAAAAGTTTGTGAGGGTTTTAGGTGACA